>NW_027140560.1:300000-382500 GCF_036365525.1 Heterodontus francisci | reverse complement strand
TTTGGGGTTTCCTTGATTTTACCTGCCAACATTTTTTCATGTCCTCTCTTTACTTTTCTAATTTCATTTTTACTTCACCCTTACACTTTCTATACTGCTCTAGGCTTAAATATTAAGTTTTTTTGTGACTGTCATAAGATTTCATTTTCTGCTTTATTGTTGGAACATAACTTACCCTGAATGCTTCTAGATAACCATGCGGCTCTAGATTTGACAGTACCACCCGTTTTCTTTGTGGGGACATGTCTACACTATGCCCGGAGAAGCTTGATTTGAATGCCTCCCACTGGTTTGCCACTAATTTTCCTTCAAGTCGATGTACCCAGTCCACTGTTGCCAGAACAACTCTCAACTTCGCAAAATATACCTTCCCGCAATTTATAACTTTTACCCCTGTTCTATCCTTGTCCTTTTCTATGATTATGCTAAAACTAACTGTATTGTGGTCATTATCTCCAAAATGGTCACCACTTCATCCACTTGCCCAGCTACATTTCCGAAGACTAAGTCTAGAATTGCGCCCCCTCTCGTTGGGCACAGGTTTGGGATACAGCAACACGGACTTCGGAGAGGAAAGGAAGATTGGAGATGGGATGGTTGTTTGCAAGGCCAGAGGGGTCAAGGGCAGATTCGAAGGAGAGACAAACAGAAGTGAAGAAAACATCTTTCACAATATCAGCTAATATGTGAACCATGAAGGTAAGTGGGTGATCAGCGGTTAAGGGATAGGGTCTAGGGAGCAGCAGGTGGGTCTTATTGACAAGCTGAGCTCAGAGAGGGCATGAGGGAAGAGAGGGGAAAAACTGGAGAAGGATGCGAGTTCAGGGTTAGGGGAGGTGGTAACCTTGGAGAAAATTTAGTTCAGTGGCCCAGGGGAATGTAGGGAAGTGGCAGAGGCAGCAGACTAGATGTTCCCGATCTGAATGATAAAGAAATCCATGAGCTCCTGACGCTTGTTATTGGAGGTGTGGGTGCAGGAGACGGGGAGATGAGTTTTAAAAATACTGTTCGCTGTAGAGAAAAGAAGCCGGTGGTTATCTTTACATTCCAGGATGATGCTGAAATAGTGAGTCCCTTTGGACGGTCGTACATGTGCTGGCTTTATGCAGCAGCTGTACGATTAGTCCCACTCCCCGGTTTTTACCTCACAGCCCTGGAAATGTCTTTCCCTTCAAGTATTTCTCCAATTCCCCTTTTGGAATTTACTATTTAATCTGCTTCCAATGGCCTTTCAGATCGCAACATACTGTGTTAACAGAAAAAATCCCTTATGTCACCTCTCGGTCCTTTTCCAATTGTCATAAGAACATAAGGAATAGGAGATGGAATCAGCCATTCGGCCCATTGAGGCTGCCCTGCCAATCAATAAGATCACGGCTGATCTTCTCCCTCAACTCCACCTTTTCCCAATGTCCCCATATTCCTCCATTCCCTCAGTGTCCAAGAATCTATCCTTCTCTGTTGGAAACATATTCAACCATGAAACATCCACAGCTCCCTCAGGGAGAGAATTCCCAAGATTCACAGTCTTATGAGTGAATAAATTTCTACTCTTCTCAGTTCTAAATGGCCAAAGCATTATTGCGAGACTGTGATTACTCGTTCTAGATTCCCTAGCCGGGGGAAACTACCTCCCAGTATCTACTCTGTCGATCCCTTAACGACTTTCATACGTTTCAATGAGATCACCCTCATTCTACTAAACTCCAGGGAATACTGGATAATTCTACTCAATCTCTCCTCATGGGACAATCCCTTCATCCCAGGAATCAGACTAGTGAACCTTCGTTGGACCCCCTCTCGGGGAAGTAGATCCTTCCTTAGGTAAGGCGACCAAAACTATCCACAGTATTGTGTGATCTCTTATTGGTTCCTGAATGAATTTAATGTTGCAGTTCTTATTGTTGTAGGGGTGGATGGAGTGAAGTTTGTACAATTCATTTCGGATCAGACATAAAACTGTCCCCAGAGATTGTGCATTTTCGTGTACTGACAAGTGACCCGCTGATTAATTAGGAAGTGGCATCTTCATTATTCCTGTTAACACGCATTGACAAAAAATCAAACGAGAAATATCGTTAGGGAAAATCCGAGATCACAGAGGCACCAATTTCTGGCTGAATCTAACTTCAATCAGAAAGAAAGCTTTTGCATGGAGCCGGCTCGATGGGCCGAATGGCCGACTCCTGCTCCTATTTACGATGATTATATGTATAAAATATTGATCCTGCGTCTTCAACAGAGCAAAAAAAAGTCCCATGTTCTTCAAAGGAGAGCCTGTCAAACAGAATCTGGCCCCGAGCCACATAAGAAGATAATGGGTAGGTGACCAATAGCTTGGTCCAATGGGAAGGTTTTAAATAACGTCTTAAAGGAGGAGAGAGCTGTGGAGAGGTTTAGGGAGGCAATTGCAGCGTTTCGGGAACAAGGCAGTGAAGTGCAGAGATCTCAGAGGGCTGTAGGGGCTGGAGGAAGTGACAGAGATAGGGCGTGTGTAGGGTCTAGAGAAGGTGATAGAGCTAGGGAGGTTTGTAGGGACTGTGGGAGGTGACAGAGATAGGGAGGGTTATAGGGACGCGAGGAGTTTACAGAGATAGGGAGAGTTGTAAGCGGTGGAGGAGGTTACAGAGATAGGGAGGGTTGTAGGGGCTGGAGGAGGTTATAGAATAGGGAGGGTTGTAGGTGCCGGAGGTGGTAACAGAGGTAGGGAAGGTTGTCGGGGCTGGAGGTGGTTGCAGATATAAGGAGCGTTGTAGGAGGTTACAGAGATAGGGAGGGTTGTACTGGCTGGAGGAGGTTGCAGAGATCGGGAGGGCTGTTGGACAGGAGGAGATTACTGAGTCAGGGAGTGCGTCAGGCTGGATTATGGGGCTGGAGTCCCTGGATTGAGGCCTCGAACCTACGACCTTCAGACTCAGAGATGATTAATACTGCTCACATCGATATTTGCAGTGGTTACAGAATCATGGAGCTTACAACACCATACAGCCTATCATTTCTGTCCGGCTCCTTGAAAGAGCTTTCCAGCTTAGTCTCACACAGCCGAATTTTTTCCCCATGACCCTGTCAATTCTTCCCCTTCAAGTACATGTCCAATTGTCTTTTGAAAGTTCCTATTTAATCTGCTTCCTGCGATTCATATCAATTGAATGAGTGAATGAAGGAACAGCGACTAAAGGATAAGCGGACAGGGAGGGTACGTGTGAGTGGAACGAGTTGCACGTGTGGGAAGGTTAAATGCTGGCACGGGCTGGATGGGTCGAGTGGCCAGCTTCTGTGTCGTATCTAATCCGTCTGTGAGTATTCCTCTGGATTTCCAATGTCTTGGTGTGGTCCATCACCCATAGGAACACACATCACTTCAGGTGTGTCCATTTGGCCCGTCCAGTCAATGCCGGCCCCTTTTCATTTGCAGAAGCCTCCTCCACATACACACCCCACAGGAACAAGGCACTGAGTTAAAAAGAGCATCATCCTTGGGGCACGAGGGAAATTTATCCTTCCCCCTCCCATACCCAACCGCTCGGCCAATTCTCCACCAATTCCCCCATTCATTTCCCCATCCCCTCTCCCTCCTATTTCTCTCCACTCCCTATCCCATACCTCTCCCCCTGCCATTCCCCCTCCCCACACTCCCCCTCCCATCTCTCCTCCCCTCTCCCCCCTCCCATTCGAAATGCCCTTCCTTTCCCCTCCCATTCCCCGTCCCCCTCCCCAAGCTCCGTTCTCGCGTCTGACCTCTCCCAGTTTTGAGGGTTCAGCATGCGCACAGCAGGTGTCAAGTGGAAAGCGGGCCCATTTCTGTGACATTCTCGGTTCCAACATAATCTCCATCTCAATTCGTCTGTGTCTTTAATTTTCTCCTCATTGAAACTGTGGTTATCCTCGGAATAGAGTGTATGCTGATCAAGCGAAAGAAAGATGGTTGCAGGATGATCGAAGAATTGCTGAATCTCTGCACTATTTCATTTTGGAATTAATTCAGAAAATAAAAGATTCTGCTTTGCACACTGTACTATAAATAATTATTAATTTGACATTATTAAACGTCGCCATGATGAATAATAGTTGTCTCGATGCGAAAGGCTGTGTAACTTTCCTCTTCAGCAGAAGATATATACAGTAATTCCTCAGTCATTATCAGTCGCAAATAGGTGGCAATAAATGCCACATAGAGGTACGTATTGATGGGAAACTATCTCAATGTGATAGATTTGTAAGTCGCTGCAACATTAAATTCTTCCAGTTTGTACCCTCTCCAAACTTCTTTAAATGGTAAACATAAATCATATCTGCATGAACGTTTGGGGTGGCACAGTGGCGCAGTGGTTAGCACCGCAGCCTCACAGCTCCAGGGACCCGGGTTCAATTCTGGGTACTGCCTGTGCGGAGTTTGCAAGTTCTCCCTGTGTCTGCGTGGGTTTCCTCCGGGTGCTCTGGTTTCCTCTCACATGCCAAAGACTTGCAGGTTGATAGGTTAATTGGCCATTATAAATTTCCCCTAGTATAGGTAGGTGGTAGGGAAATATATCGGGACAGGTGGGGATGTGATAGGGATATGGGATTAGTGTAGGATTAGTATGAATGGGTGGTTGATGGTCGGCACAGACTCGGTGGGCCGAAGGGCCTGTGTCAGTGCTGTATCTCTAAACTATGTTTCACTTTATTGATTTTGACAAAACCAGTTTCAATTGCCACTTGCGACAGAATCCTGAGAGTTTATGCTTCAGCGCCCCCCCCCCCCCCTCCACCGCACCTTCCCCGCCCCACTTTACACAAATAAAAATCGCTTATCCCATGCCCATATCGATCTGGACCATCATGCAAACCCATTTCAATTCTGTACAGGATCTGCAACTATATTTATCAGAAAAAAGTCAAATCATGACAATCACTCTTGCCCACAAAATAAAAATCAGCACGGTCACATTAATTGACGAGATGAGCATCACCTCTTTCAACCAATGGAGGGATTTAAGCAAAATTCAAGCAGGAACTTCTGTGCACGGAGGCCATCTATTAGTATGTACTAAATCACTGACAGGTGCAGGAAAGGGAAAGAAAACCCGGAAAGATTTACTGAGAGTGGCGATAGACACAGGGCGGGAAAAAGAAAAAAACATATCATTGGCATCACTGAGAAATTACTAGCAATTGGTACAAGATCAGGTGCTGAAAACTGTTTTTTTTTTGCATATTCTGCAAGACAACCAGGTATAAACAGATATTGTTTGAATGCCCCCTAACAACAGGCCAGCGTTCCCTACTTGCATGATTGCAAGTAACTGTTTCTATAGTCAGTTTCTGTGTTAAATGCTGTCACAAGTGGGTGATCCAAAATCCTAACAACTGGAAGTTGCATCGGAAATACACGCACAAAGAAGAGCTTTAATAATGGGAGACGATAATTGGTGGGGTTTCCCTATAAACAGCAGTGGTTAGCATCGCAGCCTCACAGCTCCAACAACCCGGGTTCAGTTCTGCGTACTGCCTGTGCGGAGCTTGCAAGTTCTCCCTGTGACTGCGTAGGTTTCCGCTGGTGCTCCGGATTCCTCCCACACACAAAGACCTGCAGGTTGAAAGGTAAATTGGCCATTGTAAATTGCCCCTAGTGTAGGTAGGTGGTAGGAGAATGGTTGGGATGTAGCAGGAAAAATGGGATTAAAATAGGATTAGTATAAATGGGTGGTTAGTGGTCGGTACAGACTCGGTGGGCCGAAGGGCCTGTTTCAGTGCTGTATCTCTAAATAAAAATAAATAAAAACATAGCGTGGAATTTGGGAAAGTGAAGATAGATAATAAAGCAAAATACTGCTGAAACTGAAAATCTGAAGGAAAAAAAACAGGAAGTGTTGGGAATACTCAGCAGGTGTGGCAGCGTCTTTGGAGAGAGAAGCGGGGTTAATGTTTCAGTTCTGGGACCTTTCCTCAGTGAAGACAGAATTTTATTTCCGAGCGCCAACTCGTGGCCAGAACCTGCAACTGCATCATTAGACTGATATGGCAAAATTGAGTGGGAAATAATCATATAACAAATCTCCACAGCGAAGCTTCACACATAAATCTAGCTGACAAGTATGCAAACTGGAAATCAGTTTTGGAAATGGGAATTGGGCGCCCTCAGGAAGATTTTTTTTTAAATAACGTGTAGCTATCTCGTCCATTAATGTCACGAGGCTATCAGTGGCAGGACAGGATATGCTTGAGTAGTCTTGTTGATAGCCCTCTTCTTTCTCTTTTGACAGATGATGTTGCTGAAGGAATATATTCTGTCATAAGGGGCGATGAAGAGACTGCAGTGTGAACATACTATATTTAAGGTGTTCTGTAAACCTGACATTTTCTTAACACAGCAGAATTTAAGATTATACAAAATAGCAAAGACCTAATTTTGATGTCAGATAATGTTACAGCAATATATGTACCTCATTCTATAAATATTTTTCAGTGTATGTGTCTGAGAGAGTGACAGACACAGTCATATATAGTAATCCACATTCAAACTGAAATGTTAATTTTCATTGTAGTCAGTTTTGGAATTGCTTAAATGTAGTTGAAATGTTGCAGTATGTTTGAGTTATGGAGTAAATTTGTTTCTCAAGGTTTGTACAGTTGACCTGTCCGGATTTCCTGGGGCCCAACCTTTAGTTTCGTTTTATTTTAGTGCTATGTGATTGAAATTGTCATTTGTCTTCACTGGCACATATTTGCATCAGATTTGAGTTGGCAAAAATCTATTTGGTGAATTACATGACATGTGCTCTTGTGCAGATACGTAGTGCGATAGAGAGACAGATAGATAGATAGATAGATAGATAGATAGATAGATAGATAGATAGATAGACAGACAGACATTAAAAGACAAAGATAAACAGAAAGGTTAATCGGTGTATCCATGTACTGCAGCTGTCAGTAATGAAATGTTTAAAGTTGTCCATTTGAAGAATACTTTAGGCTGATATATCAGAGTAGAGTTTAGTTGATGGTACTGTTTAACTCGATTCTATTTGACTAAAGTTCGCCAATACATTGTGAAGCTTGATGTTCCAAACTGGCGAAAATATGCCAGGTTAGCGGCAGGTGGGAATGCGATGTTTTGTAACAGCTAGCTAATTTCCGGGGGTTCTGCTCACAATAACTGTTATCAGGATCTAAGGAAACGTCTCGGACTGTCTGCGTGTCTAGATGCAGGAAAATCTTGAGCTTTTCTTCATAGGTGAAAGAGGAAAAGGTAAACTAATGGTTGGATGATAGACACATCTGTACTCAGAGGGGGAAACGGGGTCAATGCATGTATTGCTCCGTATGTCGAAAGCCTGGCGACATTGCATGTGTCAAACAATTGGTTTAACATAATGAAAGGATCCAGTTGCAAATTACATCTGGTTTTCAGAATTAAATGATCCCACAATTGTCTGCATTCAGTACAGATCTGTCTCCCAAGTTGAAGCATTGGCTCCTGAATATATGGGTCTGCGCTGTGCTGTGCTTGTAATGATGCTGTTTAGACAAATCTCTATTCTCAGTGCCCTCGTTACATTGTTGTATTTCTCCTGCGTGTTGTTCATTCTGCACAAAGATTCCTTAGAGTTACCACTAAGTGAGGGCCACTATTTAACTGGATAAATAAATTAGGTTGGTGATTCAAAACTGTTTTATTTGCTTTTCTGAGCAAACCAGTAAATAATTATTCTGGTAAATAATAGTAAATTGCCCATAATGATTCATTTCAGAGCTGAACAAACCCAATTTATAAAACATATTTTCAAACTGCATGTACCAACTGTAAAGAAACTGCAAAGGCTTGAGAAGCAAAAATGTGCTAAATTCATGAAGATTTCAATGCGGGTTATTTGCTAATGATGGGAACAAGAACTTTGTAAATGCCTCTGTGGAGCGAAAAATGAAGTGAAAGTTTCAGGCGGATGAATGTTCATTGGAAGATTGGAGATTTAAGGGTTTCTCAGCCAGGGCAAAGCCAGAATACTGAACTTGCTTATAAAGTGGCAAAACACTTACTTATAATTATTTAAATCCCCAATTTCTATCAGTCCAGAGTGGAGATCATTGACCTGAAAAGTTACCTCTGTCTCACTACTTACTCTGCCCGGATGGTTGAAAATTTGCAACATGGTATGTTTTCATTTCAGATTTCCAACAGTCGCCATATTTTGCTTTTGAATATAAACTCTATTCTGCTGCAATGAAAATGTTTTAACAGTTGCAGCAATGGTTCACTTACTTTGGCAATCAGCTTACGACTGAAGGTATTGTCAAATCAAATTATCCACAAAGGGGTGATTTGAACCCGTGTTCCCAAGGCATTAGCATGGCCTTTGGTTTATTAGCTCAGTGACATTACCAGTACACCACCCTGTCACTCTATCATCAAGCCAACATCACCTCCGTCGATTGATCACTACTTCAGCTGATGTCCAGCTGTGCTCTTGAGCACCATCATTTTTGAGAAACAATTCATGTGTCTTCTGCAAAGATAACAAGCCTCATTCAGTCTAATGTTTAATTAAATATTACAAAATTAAGTTTACAATCATCTCAGAGTTCTGTAATGTGAATAGAAAATTTACCACCATCTCGTGAATATAGGCTGTGGATTTGAATGGATTTTAGTGCTCGAAAGCGGAAACCTTCACTTTTCTTATGATTTAACTAATTTAACAATCAGATTGAGTGGGTATTTCATGACCTTCTTCAGCTCCTCTCTGAATTTAGTCTGGGTCACAGCGTAAATACACGTGTTGGTGCAGGAACTGAGAAGCTGCAGCATTGCTGCTGTGACTTCTGTGATATAAAGTGGGTCATTGGCGGAGGAAGGGTATTGTTTTGTAAGTAGCTGATAGATGTAAAATACAATCTGCGTCACCCATAACAGTATAAAACTACCAGATATACTAAAGAGTAAAATGATGGATTTCTTTCGATTCTCCATTTCTGGGTCATTGTGATTTTCTCCACTGATAAAGCCCCGGAGTCCCCTGCGACCTCTACTAGCAGCTAAAATATGTCTGACAGTCTGAATATTGAGCAGCAAAATCAGAAAGAACGGGACACAAGGAGTTAAAATGCGGTGAAACAACTCAAACGCGGTCCATGCAGGGTAAGTATAGAAGCTATGTTTATAGATACAGTTCCAGGAAACTTTATCAATTATATATTCAGGTTCATATACAAAATACCAGGGAACACTTTCTAAAGAGCACAGCACACTCACTGTTGCGATAACCACAGCCGCTGTTCTCTCAGTGCAATATTTACTCTTCAGCTTCTTACAGCAAATAGTCACAAATCGATCAAAGGTGAAAACGACTGTCAGCCAGACAGAAATCATTGTGGTTGAAAAAATCAGGAAATGAACTGAACTGCAGATGGGAGTAATGGACAGGAATGAATCTGGGAAATAAATCACCGGAATCCACTTCAATATGGGATCTGTGATAACGGCCAGGAGATCAGCCACTGCCATTCCCACCAGGTAGCGAGTGCTGCATTTGGAGAGGCCACACTTTCCTCGGGACAGGATCAAAATCGCCAGCAGGTTAACTGAAAGATTTCGAAAAGGAAGCAGAGAGTTACTGATCAGAACTCAACTAACACAGCAGTTTGACAGGATCTCGTGCGAAATTTACAGCTTTGTTGCAGCATCCAGCACATTCGCACAGAGAATGGTTTTGAACACAGTTATTAATAATTGATTGGGGAATTGATTTAAACTAAAGGTAAAATAAAATGATCATTGGATACAGTGGAAGGGCTGAGTGAGGGCGCCGTGCAAGTATGGAAGGGAGAAGGGGTTTCAAAAAAGGAATACAATTGTTTACATCCAGTTTAACCTCCAGACCAATGGCCGTGAAAGTGAGGGGACGGGGAGCTGTTTTCGTTTTACCGGTTAATAGAGCCAGCAGGAGCTGTCTCAAAACATGAAAAGGTCGAGAGCCGCTGCGGTGAGCATGAGACTTCAGATCAGGAGGAAGAGGCCGATGGCGGCTGAGCCAGTGAGTGGATTGGAGGTAGACAAGGTAAATGATATTTGGGATCTGGAGTGGAGGCAGGTCCTGAAGGGTTTGGAAAGCGAAAAAAGTGAAGCAAAGAATGCAGTCAGTAAAAACAGGTCCTATTACGGTATTTAATCAGTTCAGAAATAATGAAGAGGAACATTCACTAAAACAGGTTGAGAATATGACGGGGTTGAACACACAGGAAATGAGTGCAGCAGTAAATCTCACCCTATCTGGCAAAATCCTCATCATGCCTGCAACTCACAGTTTCACTGTAATCGATCTGGAAAGTTCAGCAGTTCATCCTCGTGATTTATTAACATGGTGGGTACTCTCCCTCTCTCTTTCTTTCTCTCTTCACAATCTCTCTCTGATTCATTCTCCTTCTTTCTACTCTCTTGCTCTCTCTCTCTCTGTCAACTTCTCTCTCTGTCCACAGCTCCTGTTCTCTCCAATCACTTCTCCCGATTATCCAAGCCTCCACGTGTTCACACAACATGATTACTCAGGTAAACCACCCTCCACTATCCAGCCTGAATACATTCCAGAAATTTCAGATGAATGGTCACAGACCAGTAACGTTAAATTTCGTTTCTCACTCCACATATGCTGACAGAGATGATGTGTATTTGCAGCACTTCCGGTTTTTATTTCAGAATTCCAGCATCTGCAGTATTTAGCTTTCATTTATTGATCCAATACAATGTCTATGGATGCGTCATAATTGTCGTTGATATAACATTTTCAGGACTGAATTCATCACCTTTATTCTGATCCAGAAACTGTATCCCAGGTATCAATCCGAATCCACATTATGGCTGCTGTCTCTGAGTGACCCTCAGCACACAACCTGACCCCAGGTTAAACGTCATACCCATTGTTCAGACCGAGGCTGGAGGCGTGCACTGTTTATTCAGTCCCACCTCTACATCGGTCACAGCATATTCGTCACATTTTCCCAATTACTTTTTTTTATTCATTCATGCGATGTGGGTGACGCTGGCCAGGGAAGCATTTATTGCCCATCCCTAATTGCCCTTGAGAAGGTGGTGGTGAGCTGCCTTCTTGAACCGCTGCGGTCCATTTAGGGTAGGTATACCCACAGTGCTGTTAGGAAAGGAGTTCCAGGATTTTGACCCAGCGAAAGTGAAGGAACGGCGATATAGTTCCAGAATAGAACGCACTAACCATGTTTCTTTAGTGAACAGCAAACTTAACATTTTATTACAGAACCAGTCTTACCTAGTAATGAGGTAAAACAATAACACAGAGATCAAATGATATACACGCATATATATCCGAATTTTAGAACAGATCTCTATTACAGACCAAAAAAACACACTCGAGCAGGGTCACTTGCCCACCCCTGAAAAAAAAATAGCAGATGAGACACAGTGCGGCAAAATGGCAAGAAGGCCAACCTCCGAGCACATGCTGGCAAGATCTGTAGAATCTTCCAGAATAAGCTCTCTACAGGCGGCATTGCAAAGGCATTTAGCAGGCCTCCTTGAAATACAGGAAACAAGAAAAAAATGATGCATTGAACTTCACAGAGCGGCTTTGGGAATAGCCAGAAAATGAGCTGGATTGCCGTCTTCTGTACGTCCTTGGAGTTCTCTCCTTCTTCTGCAGCAAACTTGAGTTTTGTCTCCTTCCAGAAGGTAACACACACACACACACACACACACACACACACACACACACACACACACACACACACACACACACACACACACACACACACACTGTGCCTGACAACTTGAAGGGTTGACAGCTTTCTGCCCACCCAGAATTCATTTGTTACTACTGGGTTTGCCCAATCAAAGGAGGGTTTGTCATTTTTCTGCCCCTATTGCCAGGGCTTCCGCTCATCTTTAACCCAAGCCACGTGACAAACAGCAGCACTGTTGGAAATCTAACTCCCTCAGTCCTCCTAATTAAAAAAAACTGACACATTTTTTAGCTTATCTATAAATTCCTTTTTTTAATATTTTGCACAATATGGAGTCACGTTCATAACACCATGTGTCACGCCATTACAGTTAGTCCCTCCTTCCACATCATAGTATCACGACTCTGTGTTCCACTCTTGTCTCAGTCCATCACATATTGAAACGTACATCCATGCGTTTGCCTCATCCAGATTCGAATGTATTAATTGTCACCTGGCAGACGGTCCATTCCCGACCGTCCATTCACTTGTGGATACAACACTCTGCTGCCTTTATCCTATGCCATACCAGGTTCTTCACAAGAAACACTGTTCTATTTGCCGATCTGCATTGTATGGAGAACCCCAACACCTCCAGTTTACTTTTTCCTTCTTTCCATTTCAAACCATCAAAACCTCATCTATCCCTATTAAGTCCATCCACTTCCTTGTTTCCTTAATTCTTAATCTCGTTGCCTAAAATCATCTATCAAGCTCTGCTTTGAAATTTTAATTTGTCCCCTAGTGATAGATGTATTTGACCTGCAAACTCTAATTGTGCCCAGCTCCTAGCTTCTCACAATTAAGAATGTATTCTGATTTATCTCTCTTTGATACAAGGTGAATGACCTCACACCTCCCCACATTCAATTCCATATCCCATAATTTAAATAATCATTTAAACTATCGACAACACTTTACACGATTTGTTCTTTTCTAATTACTAATTACTGAGTCACTTAGCTTACGGTCATCAGCAAACTTAGATGTATGGCCCACGAATCCTTCATTCAAGTTATATGGAAATGCAGTGAAAATCTGCGACCCCAGTCCTGAGCATTGTGAGACACCAATAATGTCATCCTGTATTGCGTTGTTTACTGAATTTAATTCAAATATTTACTTTAAACACCAAAGTGCACAAGTATCTTATGGAACGATATAGAATCCGGTCTTTAATTAAACATCACATAAAACGATTCCAAGATCTGCATGTTTCATGTATTCTTGTTTAGTTTTAGTTCGCATGGAATGTAGAGATCTAAGGTATAATTAGTTTAAGGGTTGTGAATAAACAAGCGTATATACAGAACCCGACAGTTGTTTGACTTCATCATGTGCACATGCCAAAAATAACCCAGGACATTGATATGCACAGGTAGGGTGGATTCTCGTTCCCACAACAGGCACTGTTAAAACTATCTACAATGCATAGAATAAATAAAATTGAGTGCCTCTGACAGACAGCACCCACGCTGTTTGAAATTTCTTCTGTAATTTTAAAATTCAGAGTCAGATTGTGGCTTTATTCAATCAACAAAACGACAACATCAACATTGCCGTTAAAAATCTGCAATGAACTAGAATAGCTCGTGATTCCAACAAATCCAGTCCAAACTGATATAACATAAAATCGACACATTTAAATTAATTCCTCTGACAGTAAATTAATCGAACGGCAGTGAATCAGAGAAAGAGATGTTTACGGGTAAGCAGCAAACTCAGTTCAGTTGCCAGACCTCTGAAGCAGCGTCAGAATCCCAAAAGGAAATACTTCATAACAGTGATAACCAATAAAATATTGAAATCCCCCTGAAACCCACTTTTGGGGTTGAATTTTAAAAGCCCGACGCCGAAATGGGTGGCAGGTGGAAAGTATTAACAACTCCTGATGGTCTGATAACTGCTCTTAGAAGGTTGGTGGGAACACACTGAGACTACTGTGTACAGTTTTGTTCTCCTTATTTCAGGACGAATATACATGCATTGAGGGAGGTTCATTGAAGCTTCTCTCCGATCACTCCTGGTTCGTAAAATGGCTGTCTTGTGATGAAAGGTTGAATAGTTTCGGCCAATATATTTCAGAGTTTAGAAGTATGGGAGAAATATTGAAATATGAATTTCTGAGGAAGCGTCACAGGCGGATGGTGAGAGGATGTTTCTCCTCAAACGGGAACGTAGAACTAGGGGGCAAAATGTGCATATTTCTGGCGGAGCTAAGGAGGGAGAGTAATGAATCTTTGGAATTCTCGAGCACAGACAGCTGCGGAGGCAGAGTTATATGGTTATCTTCAAGGCTAAGAGAGAGAGATTTATGAACTAAAGGCTGGTCAAGAGGTATGGAGAACAAGTAAGAAAATGGTTTTGAGGTCGAGATCAAATCACGAATGATCTTAATGTGTTGTGGAGCAGGATCGAGGGGCCAAATGGCCTACGCCTGTTCCTATTGCTTATATTATTACGTACTTAGCCCAAGCACCTGATCCCAAACATTCCTTTGGGATATTAATCTGATCACAATCTCCGGGATGGATCAACACAAATCATTGCAGATAAAGAAACTCATACAAGCCCCAGCATTTAGAATCTGAGGGCATTTCATCAACGGACAATACATTCAGAACAGCGAATAATCCAAGACTAATGCAACGATTTGATGAACGAAGATCATCACAGTCATTCTGCTTCTGCTACAACACCAAATGAACAGAGCCTCAGACAGCCCATCATTCAACTGATTGAACTGAAAAGAAAACTGCGGAAAACATTCAGCAAGTAAAACATTATCAAGTACAACATTCGATTTAATATTGATTTGCAACATTAACAGCTGGAGATAGCGGCTTACCGGGAACTCCAATGGTTGCAAGAATCGGATAGTAAATACGTTCAATCTCATATATTACTGGATATCCCATTTCTGTCAGAAGCAGCAACTGGTGTTGTTTTGAAACCCACAGTTCTGGGAGTCACTCGGAGCTGATACATACTAATAGGCCCTGATATATATTGGAGATAAGTCTCCACTGACATGGTTAGACCCCTGATGATTGTGATCAGTGATAGTGACTTGAACAAACACATTACATCTGCCGCTTTGTCTGCAATCTAATTAAAATAGTGCATACAACATAAATAACTCAAAGTCCAGCAAAATATCTTAATCGGACCTCTGTTGGGGATAAGGCTGAAACATGTAAGCATACAAGACAGTTCCCACATAATGAGCGTCTTCACATGCAGGTTTCATGTAATTGTAATGACAATGTTCACTCCTAATTTTTCACGTATAAGTGTTACGGATTTCTCCACAATTTACACGGAATCCAGGGACACAAACAGTAAAAATGTGAACTTTGTCACGAGGACAATTAAATCCATGTTCAGGATTACAGCTGAGAACATACTGTGGGTGATATTAGAGGACAGGCTCTCAGCGTGCTCTGTTGACATTCCTCTCTCTGTTATTTTATTGCAAATGTTTATCAGGTCATTCTACATTGGCTAAAGGCTCTGGTAAAGTTAGAATTGGGCAACTTCCTGACACTATTCTTCCTGTTCACTCCTCACTGACAACCTAACCCCCACCTTCAAAGAACAAAGAACAAAGAACAGCACAGCACAGGAACAGGCCATTCCGCCCTCCAAGCCTGCGCTGATCTTGATGCCTGTCTAAACTAAAAGCCTCTGCACTCCAGGGGACCGTATCCCTCTATTCCCTTCCTACTCATGTATTTGTCAAGATGCTTCTTAAACGTCGCTATTGTACCTGCTTCCAACACCTTTCTCGGCAGCAAGTTCCAGGCATTCACCACCCTCTGTGTAAAGAACTTGCTTCGCACATCCCCTCTAAACATTGCCTCTCGCAACTTAAACGTATGTCCCCAAGTAACTGACTCTTCTACCCTGGGGAAAAGTTTCTGACTATCCACTCTGTCCATGCCACTCATAACTTTGCAAACCTCTATCACGTCGCCCCTGCACTTCCGTCGTTCCAGTGAAAACTATCCGAGTTTATCCAACCTCTCCTCATAGCTAATGCCCTCCAGACCAGGCAACATTCTGGTAAACCTCTTCTGTACCCTCTCCAAAGCCTCCACGTCCTCTGGTAGTGTGGCGACCAGAATTGCACACAATATTCTAAGTGTGGCCTAACTGAGGTTATGTACAGCTGCAACATGACTTGCTAATTTTTATACTCTATGCCCCGAGCGATGAAGGCAAGCATGCCGTATGCATTCTTGACTACCTTATCCACCTGCGTTGCCACTTTCAGTGACCTGTGGACCTGTACGCCTAGATCTCTCTGCCTGTCAATACTCCTAAGGGTTCTGTCATTTACTGTGTACCTCCCATCTGCATTAGACCTTCCAAAATGCATTACCTCACATTTGTCCGCATTAAACTCCATCTGCCATTTCTCCGTCCATTTCTCCAACCGATCTGTTTCCTGCTGTATCCTTTGACAATCCTCATCACTATCCGCAACTTGACCAACCTTTGTGTCGTCCGCAAACTTACGAATCAGACCAGCTACATTCTCCTCCAAATCATTTTTATAATACAAACAGCAAAGGTCCCAGCACTGATCCCTGCGAAACACCACTAGTCACAGCCCTCCATTCGGAAAAACACCCTTCCACTGTTTCCACCTGTCTTCTATGACCGAGCCTGCTCTGTATCCATCTCGCCAGCTCACTTCTGATCCCGTGTGACTTCACCTTTGTACCAGTCTCCCATGAGGGACCTTGTCAAAGGCTTTACTGAAGTCCATATAGACAACATCCACTGCCCTTCCTTCATCAATCATCTTCGTCACTTCCTCAAAAAACTCAATCAACTTAGTGAGACACGACCTTCCCTTCACAAAAGCATGCTGCCTCTCGCAAATTACTTTATTTGTTTCCAAATGGGAGTAAATCCTGTCATGAAGAATCCTCTCTAATAATTTCCCTACCACTGATGGAAGGCTCACCGGCCTACAGTTTCCTTGATTATCCTTGCTACCCTTCTTTAACAACGGAACAACATTGGCAATTCTCCAGTCTTCTGAGAAATCACCTGTAGCCAATGAGGATACTAAGATTTCTGTCAAGGCCCCAGCAAATTCTTCCCTTGCTCCATCAGTATTCTGGGGTAGATCCCATCAGCCCCTGGGGACCTATCTACCTTAATGCTTTGCAAGACGCCCAACATCACCTCCTTTTTGATAACGACATGACCAAGACTATCGACACTTCCTTCCCTCGACTCATCATCCGCCAAGTCCTTCACTTTGGTGAATACTGATGCAAGGTACTCATTTAGTACCTCGCCCATTTCCTCTGGCTCCATATAGACATATAGATTCCCTCTCTGTCCTTGAGTGGGAGAACCCTTTCTCTGGTTACCTCTTGCTCTTTATATACGTATAAAAAGCCTTGGGATTCTCCTTAATCCTGTTTGTATATGACTTTGCATGACCCCTTCTAGCCCTCCTGAATCCTTGCTTAAGTTCATTCCTACTTTCTTTATATTCCTCAAGGGCTTCGTCTGTTCCCAGCCTTCTATCCTTGCGAATGCTTCCTTTATCTTTATGACCTGGCCCACAATATCCCTCGTTATCCAAGGTTCCCGAAACTTGCCAAACCTATCCTTCATCCTCACAGGAACATGCCGGTCCTGGATTCTAATCAACTGATGTTTGAAAGACTCCCTCATGTCAGATGTTGATTTACCCTCAAACAGCCGCCCCCAATCTAATTTCTTCTGTTCCTGCCTAATATTGTTATAATTAGCCTTCCACCAATTTAGCACGTACACCCGAGGACTATTCTTATCCTGATCCACAAGTACCTTAAAACTTACGGACCTTTGGTCACTGTTCCCGAAATGCTCAAATACTGAGAGTTCGACCACTTGGCCGGGATCATTCCCCAATACCAGGTCCAGTACGGCCCCATCCCTAGTTGGACTATCTACATATTGTTTCAAGAAGCTCTTCTGGATGCACCTTTCAAATTCTGCCCCATCCAAGCCCCTAGCACTAAGTGAGTCCCAGTCAATATAGGGGAAGTTAGAATCACCCACCACTACAAACCTGTTACCTTTACATCTTTCCAAAATCTATCTACATATCTGCTCCTCTGCCTCCTGCTGGCTGTTGGGTGGCCTGTCGTAAATCCTCAACATCGTGACAGCACCCTTCCTATTCCAGAGCTCCACCCATATTGCCTCGTGCATGACCCCTCTGAGGTGTCCTCCCGCAGTTCAGCTGTTTTCTTCTCCTAACCAGTAATGCAACTCCCCCACCCCTTTTACACCCCCTTCTATCCCGCCTGAAGCTTCGAAGTCACGGAATATTTCGCTGCCAATCCTGTCCTTCCCTCAACCAAGTCTCTGGAACAGCAACAACATCATAGTTCCAAGTACGAATCCAAGCTCTAAGTTCAGCTGCCTTACCTGTTATCCTTCTCGCATTGAAACAAATGAACTTCAGACCACCAGTCCCGCTGTGCTCAGCAACATCTCCCTGCCTGCTCTTCCTCTTAGTCCTACTGGCCTTATTTACTCGTTTTCCGGCAGTTATTTCACCTGCTGACCTACTGCTCTGGTCCCACTCCCCTGCCACTCTAGTTCAAACCCTCCCGAGTGATGCTAGCAAACATCGCAGCCAGGATATTTGCACCCCTCCAGTTTATATGCAACCCGTCCTTCTTGTACAGATCCCACCTGTCCCGGAAGAGATCACAATGATCCAGATATTTGAAACCCTCCCTCCTACACCAGCTGTTCAGCCACGTGTTTAGCTGCACGATCTTCCTGTTTCTAGCCTCACTGGCACGTGGCACAGGGAGTAATCCCGAGGTTACAACGCTCGAGGTCGTGTCTTTTATCTTTCTACCTAACTCCCTAAACTCCCCCTGCAGGACCTCGTCACTCTTCCTGCCTATGTCGTTGGTACCGATGTGCACCACAACCTTTGGCTGTTCACCCTCCCCCTTCAGAATTCCCCCTGTCCGTTCAGAGACATCCTTGACCCTGGAACCAGGGAGCCAACATACCATCCTGGAGTCTCTTTCACGTCCACAGAAGCACATATCTGTGCCCCTGACTATAGAGTCCCCTATAACTATTGCTCTTCTACGCTTTACCCGTCCCTGTTGAACAACAGAGTCAGCGGTGGTGCCACTGCTCTGGCTGCTGCTGTTATTTTCCCCTGATAGGCCATCCCCCCCAACAGTATCCAAAACGGTATACTTGTTAAAGAGGGGGATAGCCACAGGGGATTCCTGCACTGACTGCCCGCTCCTTCTAGCGGTCACCCATCTATCTGCCTGTACCTTGGGTGTAACCACTTCTCTAAATCTCCTCTCTATGACTCTTTCTGCATGCTCCTAAGTGCATCCAGTTCCTGCTCCAACCGATCCATGCGGTCTGTGAGGAGCAGCAACTGGGTACACTTCCTGCAGATGTAGTCGTCCGGAACGCTGTCAGCATCACGGATCTCCCACATCTCACAGGTGAAGTACTTTACCACTTTAACTGACATTTCTGGCACTAATTAATAAGTTAATTTAAAATAAATAAATATTTCCTTACTGAATTATCTTACAATTAACTATATGACCCCTAGTGCTAGATTTCTATCAGAAATATTAAATGCTAACTAACTACAGTAATCTTATCCCTCCGGTTTAGTTACTCTACTTATTAATTAATTAGTTAATTAAGGGTTTAATCAATTTTTATTAATGTTTTATTTTCAATTCAGTACAGATTCTTCCTTCTATCCAAAACTGTACCGAACATATCCATCTCCCAAAAGGTCCAACAGCTCGCACAACGAAATGGTTTTCACGGCCCAACATAAGATTTCAAATTGCTCAACTTAAATTTAAAATTCTTGTCCTCAGCTTAAAATCTGATCATGGTCTCAAAATTCACCATCTACACCCGTTCCTCCAAATCTGCAGCAAACCTCGCCCGAGATCTCTCCATACCTCTGACATTGGGCACATTTGGTGGGACTTCCCTTTCTTGATTCCTGTCTTACCGATACGATGACAGTCACACATTCTCCCGTAATGGACTCTCTCCACCTACCAGCACTATTTATTCGCCTGTGCCTGAACTTCCGATTTTTCCTCCTCCTATTCCACATCTAGATGTTTCCCAATGTCACCAGCACCTACAGACATGGGGTCAGCTTCCACATCTGTGCTGACAACCCCCTGGTCTAGCTCTCCACCATCTCTCTCGACCCTCCACTGCCTCTGCGTGACCGTACTGCAAATGTCTGTTTAGAAGGAGCTGCAATTTTCTCCAATTAATTATATCAAATACTAAAGCAATCATATTTTACTCTACCACACACTCAATACTCATTTCACTGACACCATTCACTATTCTAGCTGTTGTGTCAGGCTGAATATGATGCTTTGTAAACTCTACCCTATTGGTCCCTGACCTGACGCTCAGCTCGCATAGCCCCTCGATCATAAATTAAAACCATTTCCACCTCCTTAACATCGCCAGCCTCTAGAACTGCCTCAGCTGGCACTGAAACTCTCAATCACTACTTCCTGATCAGAATCTTAGAGAAAGAGACATGGAAAACTACCTGAGGAAATTCGTGATTTTGTTGTACTGTGGAACGGTTTGGCATCATTTTGTTGATAAACCTGTTCAGAGGATGAGTACGGACTATCGTTATGTCATATGCTAATTAACATGTAACCTTTTAGATAAATAAACTTCGAATGTGATTGAACTATCAGTTCATGTTTAATCGGTGTCAAATCTTGGATTGAGAATGGAAGGTTCAAAGCTGGAGGATGTACTTTGCAGGTGGAGATGAGGTTGACCAAGGGGAAATTCCTCGTAGCTTTGTTTTGGCAAAGCTTATATACTTGGCAAATAGATTCAGTGAAGAGGGAGTAGAAATTTACATTGTGCCATTTGAAAAACTTCCGCAATATGGAGTGGCCCAAATCATCATAGAAAAGCTCCTGGAAACTGTTTTTGAAGAGAAATCTCCTTCAGATGAGCACTCACATTACCATGACAAAGTAAAGACAGTTGCTCTCAAATGTTTACGAGTTGATCCCAGAGGCCCACAGGCATAAAAACGGAATTTACAAAATGATCAGGGCCAGTCATTCTATGGAATTTGCTGGATAAAATGAAATGGTGTTTTGGTAGATGGTGTAGATCGATAAAGTTTGCAAAATACTTTGAGAACCTTAGGGATGTAATTCGATGCAAGCGTTCGAAATAGTGTCCCTTCAGGGGTCAGGTCCGACCTGGAAGAACACAAAATAGGTAAAATATGATCTGCTGCTGTAACGGGAAGTTGACGTCCCTGACACAGCCAGCATTTACTGCCCCTCCCTAATTATCCTTGATAACTGAGTAGCGTGCTGGGCCATTTCAGAGGACAGTTATCAGTTCAACAGATTGCTGTGGGTCTGGAATCACATGTAGGGCAGAGAAGCATGTTTACTTCCCCAAAGTGCCTTACTTAACTTGGTGGGTCTTTGTGACACCACATCTATGTTTCATGGCACCATTACTGAGAATGGAGTCATAGAGTCTTAGAGTCATAGCGTTGTACAGCAGAGAAACAGGCCCTTCGGCCCATCTGGTCTGTGCCAGCTCTCATGCACCTAACTATTCTAATCACATTTCCCAGCACATGGCATGTAGCCTTGTATGCTATGGCGTTTCAAGTACTCATCGAAATACTTCTTCAATGTTGTCAGGGATCCTGCATCCGCCACCTGTTAACAGAATGCGTTCCAACCACCTCTAGGTGAAAAAAAACCCACATCTTCCCTTTCAACCTCTTGCCCCTTATCTTCAATCTATTTCCCCGGGTTATTGACTCCTCTGCAAAGGGAAAACGTGTCTTCCTATCTAACCTATCAATGCACCTCATAATTTTGGACACTTCAATCAGGTCCCCCCTCAGCCTTCTCTGCTCTAAGGAAAACAGACCTAGCCTATTCAGCCGCTCTTCATAGCTGAAATTCTGCAGCCCAGGCAACATCCTGGTGAATCTCCTCTGCACCCTCTCCAGTGCAATCGCATGCTTCCGATTGTGCTGTGCCCAGAACGGTACACAGTGCTCCAGCTGTGGCCTAACGAGCATTTTATACAGCTCCGTCATAACCTCCCTGCTCGTATATTCTATGCCTCTGCTAATAAAGGCTATCATCCCATATGCCTTCCTAACCAACTTATCTACGTGTGCTGCTACCTTCAGTGATCTATGGGCAAGTACACCAAGGTCCCTCTAACGCTCTGTAATTTTTAGAGTCCTACCATCCATTGTATATTCACTTGCCTTGTAAGTTCTCCCAAAATGCATCACCTCACAATTCTTAGGATTAAATTCCATTTGCCACTGCTCCACCCATATTACCAGTCCATCTATATCGTCCTGTAATATAAGGCTTTCCTCCTCACTATTTACAGCACCACCTATTTTCGTGTCATCTGCGAACATACTGATCATACCTCTGATATTCACGTCTAGATCATTAATGTACACTACAAGCAGCAAGGGTCACAGCACTGATCCCTGCGGTACACCACGGGACGCAGGCTTCCACTCGCAAAAGCAACCCTTGACCATCACCCGCTGCCACCTGCCACAAAGCCAATTTTGGATCCAATTTGAAAAATTGCCCTGGATCCCATGGACTCTTACCTTCTTAACCAATCTCCCATGTGGGACCTTATAAGATGTCTTACTGAAGTCTCTGTAGACTACATCAACCGCTTTACCCATATCTACACACCCAGTCACCTCCTCGAAAAATTCAATCAAGTTAGTGAGGCACGATCTTCTCCTGACAAAGCCATGCTGACTATCCCTGACTAATACCTGCCTCTCCAAGTGGAGATTAATCCGGTCCCCCAGAATTTTATCCAGCATTTTCCCTACCACCGATGTTAGACTCATCGGCCTATAATCGTCTGGTTTACCCCTGCTATCTATCTTGAAGAATGGTGCCAGATTCGCTGTCCTCTTTTTCTCTGGTAGCTCTCCTGAGGCCAGAGAGGATTTGAAAATTTGTATCAGAGACCCTGCTATCTCCTTCCTTGCCTCACATAACAGCCTGGGATACATCTCATCTGGGTCTGGGGGTTTATCCAATGTTAGGCCCGCGAAAACAGCTAATACCTCCTCCCTGTCAATGCTAATATGTTCACGTATATCACACACCCCCTCCCTAATCTCTAGATCTACATCTTCCTTCTCCATAGTGAACACAGATGAAAAGTAATTATTTAAAATCTCACCTATGTCCTCCGGCTCCACACACAGATTTCCACTTTGGTCATCGATGCTTCCCAACTCTTTCCCTGGCTATCATATTGCCCTTAATATACTCATAAAACGCCTTGGAATTCTCCTTGATCTTGCCCACAAGTTTTTTTTTCATGTCCCCTCTTTGATCTCCTAATCACTTTTAAGTACCCCCCCCCCCACACACTTTCTATACATGTCCAGTGCCCTCGCTGTTTCAAAGCTCTGAATCTGCCATAAGCCTCTTTTCTCCCCCTGATCCAATCCACTCTCTCCCTTGACATCCAGGCTTCCCTGAACTTGTTGGTCCTACCCTTCGCCTGAACGGGAACATGTTGGCTCTGAACTTTCACTATTTCCTCTTTGAATGAGTCCCACTGGTCTGATGTCGACATTCCCACAAGTAGCTGCTCCCAGTCCACTTTGCCCTGATCCTGTTTTATCATATTGAAATCATCCTTCCACCAATTAAGTACCTTCTTTTCCAGTCAATCTTCGGCCTTTTCCATGACTACCTTACATCTTATAGATTTATGATCTCTTTTTCCGAAATGCTTTTTCCTCACTGACACTTCGACCACTTGTCCGGCTTCATTCCGCAGGATTAGGTCCAGTATCGCCCCTTCTCTTGGAGGACTTTCTTGGTGCTGGCTCAAAAAGCTGCCCTGTCTGCATCTTAAGAATTCCTCCCCCTTTAATCCAATTGCACTCAGACTATCCCAGTTGATATTGGGGAAGTTGACATCTACTATTATTAGCTTATTATTTTTACACCTCTCTGTGATTTGCCTACATATCTGCTCCTCTTTCTCTCGCTGACTGTTTGGAGGCCGGTAGTACACTCCCAGATATGTGATTGCCCCGTTTTTATTTTTAGCTTGTACTCATATGGCCTCATTTGAGGAACCTTCTAAGATATCATCCCTCCTTACTGCAGTAATTAACTCTTTGATCAACAATGCAATGCCACCTCCTCTTTTACCCAACCCACACCCCCCCCCCGCCCCCCGGAACGCCTGTAGATTCTCTCCCCTGAAATATTGAGTTGCCAGACCTGCCCCTCCCTCAACCATGTTTCTGTTAAAGTAATAATATCACATTCCCATGTGCTAATCAACGCCCTCAATTTATCTGCCTTATGAGTAAGACTCGTTGCATTAAAATTGATGCATCTGGTCTTGCAATTTTCACTCGTGCCTTAACAGGTCTATATTTACTCTAACGTCCAGACTGACTCAGTTACTCTTCTATATTTGACTGTGCATTACCCCCTACTGTATCTTCACTCTGTATCTCACCCCCTGCCAAATTACTTTAACCCTCCTCACCCATAAACTAGCAAACCTCCCAGCAAGGATGTTGGTTCCATTTCGGTTCAGGTGTAACCCGTCCAACGTGTACAGGTCCCACCTTCGCCAGAAATAGACCCAAGAAACGAAAGCCTTCCCTCTCGCATCATCTCCTCATCCACGCATTCACCTGCTCGATCTTCCTATTCCGATACTCACTAGCACGTGGCACTGGGAGTAAAACAGAGATTACAAGCTTTGAGGTCCTGCTTTTTAACTTGCTACCCAGCTCCCTAAATTCGTGTTGCAGGATCTCATTCCTCCTTCTACCAGCAGCCTTATAATCCAAAATGTTTTGCATTAATTGATTGATTTTATTAATTAATTAAATTTAAATCCATTTTCACCAACTTTCTTGGTGGGATTTCGACCTGTGTTGCCATCTTGTACTGGGTTTACAGCAGTTTGATGCAGATGTAACCAACAGTCACAGGGAAATATTGTTTTATACAGATCACAACCCACTCGTGTTTCTGCCAAAAACCAGAGCAAAGAAAGTCATGTTGTTTCAGTGGAGAATATTGTTACAGCCATTTGCACTGGACATTGTACATCTTGCAGGGAAAATCAATGTTATTGCTGAAGCTCTGAACAGAATTCAAAGAGAAGGTGTAAGTCTGAAAGAAATCTCTGAAATGTGAGTATTTTACCATGTCTGAATCCTACTAATCTTATTTTTTTAATTCGTAAAAACCTGCAATTTTGTAAAATCGTCGGCTGTCCCTTGATTCGAGGATGATGTAAACACAGGGTCGCACGTTTCTGCCAAGGGTCTTGTGATGAATGAACAGGCCGATTCTCGACCCACAGATCTTTGGGCACATAGGACAGGACTTCACACGAGTTAGTGGGATCCCGAGTGTGGGATTTGCTTACTTTTCTTTCCTTCTCTGCCGCCACTCCGATTCATCATTAAGGCGATTGGACCCAAAGCATGATCGACAAGTTGTCACTATTTTGAACGTGTGGTCGCAAGCTCCTGCCAGTCATCAATGTCAATGCTGCCGCGCTTCAGAGAGAGTTTCAGAGTATATTTGAAGCATTTCCTTTGTCCTCCCTAGTAACGCTGGCCATTTGAGAATTGGGGAAACAGGACCTGGCGGGGGAGACGGTTTTTGGCCACCCAAACGTAGTATCCAGCCCATCGAAGTTGGCTTTGCGAGAATTTTGCCTGAATGCTCGTGGAGTTGGCTTCAAGAAGGTAACTAGAATTTGTTCTACGGTCCTTCATTGGAGCGAGTGCTGAGGGAATATTTATTTCTCGCTGATACAGAGTTCAGGTCATATTGCAAGACCTGACTATGGTGACGACAACTATTTGCACACTAGGACTTTTACTGACTTGCAGAAGTCTATATTGTCAAACACTCGCTGCTGTAGTTTGTAGATGGCTGAGCTAGCACAGCTGATCCTTCGTTTGATCTCCCCATCAATGGTGGCTTTTGAGAGAAGTAGCTGTCCAGTTATGGAAAGTTTTCAACGTATTCGAGAGTCTCTCCTTCAAAATATATGGGATATGAAATATTTGGATCATCAGGTGTAGGTTTTGATTTGGCAACATTACAGGATATTCAAGTCCCGTCCATGTTGATGTGAAGAGATCGAGAGTGGCTTGCCAAATCTGGTGCAGAGTGGGCAATGACACTGCAATTATCCACAAACTACAGATCATGTATTTCTATGGAGCATAATTTAGTTTTGGCACAGAGGTGACTGAGGGTAAAGCTTTTCCCCTGTTCCCCTCTAATCATTCTACCAGTCACTTTAAATCTATGCACCCTCGTCACTGAGCTCTCTGTTCAGGTAAATTATCAAGCACTATATCCAGGCCCTTCAGAACGTTGGAAATCTCAATTCCATTTCGCCATAGCATTTTCTGTTCCAAGGAGAACAACCGCAGCCTACTCAATCTTTCCTCATACTTGCATTTATCTAATCCAGGCAACATCCTCAGAAATCTGGTCTATGTTCTATCTCGTGCAATTACATCCTTTCTGCAATTAAGTGACTAAACCTCATACAGTACTCAAGTTGAGACCGAACTAATGATGTATACTGTTTCAGCATAACTTCCCTTCTCGTATACCCTGTACCTCGACGAATAAAGGACAGGATTTCATATATCTTCTTAACCAACTTATCGAACTAATCCTCTACATTTAGGGATCGTTGGACATTCACTCCAAGGTCCCTCACTTCTTCTACACTTGTCAGTATTTTCCCATTAATCGTGTATTGCTTTGCCTTGTCTGGACTCCCCAAATGCATCACCTCACACTTCTCAGGGTTGAATTCCATTTGTGATTTTTCTGCCCATCTGATCAGTCCATTGATCTCTTACTGCAGTCCATAGCTGTCCTGCATTCTATCAACCAGACGACCAATTTTTGTGTCATCTGAAAACTTCCTGATCATGTCCCCTACATTTACATCCAAACCGTTCACAAATACCACCAGAAGAAGGGCACCTATGACACCACTGGAAACAGCCTTCCAGTCGCAAATGCACCGGGCTACAATTACCCTTTGCTTTCTGCCAATGCTTCGAATTCACATGCATCTTGCTGCACTTCCCCGGATCCAAAGTAATTTACTTTTATTTTTAACCAGTATATCATTTGGGTCCTTGTCAAAGGTAGATAAGCGACGAGAATGGGATTCCAACCCATTCCGGCAGAGCACAATAGATTATAAATCCATCGCCTTAACTTCTGATAGAGGATTTGGAGCAGCGTAGGCTTGGAGGGCCGAAGGGCCTGTTCCTGTGCTGTAATTTTCTTTGTTCTTTGTTCTTTGTTCTCGACCACCTCGAGACCAGCCACTGAAACGAAAGGAAACATATCGTCACATACAATAACACAGAATGACAGATACTGATCGCATCCATCAGTCATATACAGAATCAGAGACTGATAGACGCAGAATGTTTACCTCATTCGCATACTGCACCAAATATTGTCAGAGCCAAAATGAATCATACACTCAAAGAACAAAGAACAATGAACAGTAAAGCACAGGAACAGGCCATTCGGCCCTCCAAGCCTTCGCCGATCTTGATGCCTGCCTAAACTAACACCTTCTGCACATACAGGGCCCATATCCTTCTATTCCCATCCTCTTCATGTATTTGTCAGGATGTGCCTTAAACGTCGCTATCGTATCTGCTTCCACCACCTCCCCCGGCAGCAAGTTCCAGGCACTCACTACCTTCTGTGCAAAACACTTGCCTCGCACCTACCCTCTAAACTTTTCCCCTCGCACCTTAAACCTATGTCCCCTAGTAACTGACTCTTCTACCCTGGGGAAAAGTTTCTGACTATCCACTCTGTCCATGCCGCTCATAACTTTGTAAATCTCTATCATGTCGCCCCTCCACCTCCGTCGTTCCAGTGAAAACAATCCGAGTTTTTCCAACCTCTCTTCATAATTAATTCCCTCCAGACCAGGCAACATCCTGGTAAACCGCTTCTGTACCCGATCCAAAGCCTCCACGTCCTTCTGGTAGAGTGGCGACCAGAATTGCACACAACTTTCTAAGTGTGGTCTAACTAAAGTTCTGCACAGCTGCAACATGACTTGCCAGTTCTTATACTTTATGACCCGACCGATGAAGGCAAGCATGCCGTATGCCTTCTTGACTGCCTTATCCACCTGCATTGCCACATTCAGTGACCTGTGGACCTGTACGCCCAGATCTCTCTGCCTGTCAATATTCCTAAGGGTTCTGCCATTTACTGTATACTTCCCACCTGCATTAGACCTTCCAAAATGCATTACCACACATTTGCCCGGATTAAACACCATCTGCCATTTCTCTGCCCAAGTCTCCAACCGATCTATATCCTGCTGCATCCTCTGACATTCCTATTCACTATCCGTAACTCCACCAACCTTTGTGTCGTCCGGATCCTTTCTAATCATAACAGCTACATTTTCCTCTAAACCATTTATATATACTACAAACAGCACTGATCCCTGCATTACATCCCTCCATTCAGAAAAACACCCTTCCACTGCTACCTTCTCTCTTCTATGGCAGAGCCAGTTCTGTATCCATCTTACCAGCTCACCTCTGATCCCGTGTGACTTCACCTTTTGTACCAGTCTGCCATGAGGGACCTTGTCAAAGGCTTTACTGAAGTCCATATAGATACCATCCACTGCCCTTCCTTCATCAATCATCTTTGTCACTTCCTCAAAAAACTCAATCAAATTAGTGAGACATGACCTCCCCTTTACAAAACCATGCTGCCTCTCGCTAATAAATGCGTTTGTTTCCAAATGTGAGTAAATCCTGTCCCGAAGAATCCTCTCTAATAATTTCCCTACCACTGACGTAAGGCTCACCAGCCTATAATTTCCTGGATTACCCTTGCTACCATTGTTAATCAAAGGAACAGCATTGGCTATTCTCTAGTCCTCTCGGACCTCACCTGTAGCCAATGAGGATGCAAAGATTTCTGTCAAGGCCCCAGCAATTTCTTCCCTTGCCTCCCTCAGTATTCTGGGGTAGATCCCATCAGTCCCTGGAGACCTATCTCCCTGAACATTTTGCAAGGCACCCAACACCTCCTCCGTTTTGATAATGAGATGACTGAGATTATCTACACTCCCTTCCCTAGGCTCATCATCCACCACGTCCTTCTCTTTGGTAAACACTGATGCAAAGTACTCATTTAGTACCTCGCCCATTTCCTCTGGCTCCACACTTAGATTCCCTTCTCTGTCCTTGAGTGGGCCTAACCTTTCCCTAGCTACCCTCTTGCTCTTTATATACCTTTAAAAAGCCTGGGGATTTTCCTTAATCCTGTTTGCCAATTACTTTTCATGACCCCTTTAAGCCCTCCTGACTCCTTGCATAAGTTCCTTCCTACTGCCTTTATATTCCTCTAGGGATTCGTCTGTTCCCAGCCTTCCAACCTTTATGAATGCTTCCTTTTTCTTTTTGACTAGGCTCACAATATCCCTCGTTACCAAGGTTCCCGAAACTTGCCAAACTTATCCTTCTTCCTCACAGGAACATGCCCGACCTGGATTCTAATCAACTGACGTTTGAAAGACTCCCTCATGTCAGATGTTGATTTGCCCTCAAACAGCCGCCCCCAATCTACATTCTTCAGTCCCTGCCTAATATTGTTAGAATTTGCCTTGCCCCAATTTAGCACCTTGACCCGAGGACTACTCTTATCCTTATCCACAAGTACCTTAAAATTTATGGAATTATGTTCACTGTTCCAGAAATGCTACCCTACTGAAGCTTCGACCACCTGGCCGGGCTCATTCCCCAATACCAGGTCCAGTACGACCCCTTCCCTCGTTGCACTATCTACATATTGTTTCAAGAAGCCCTCCTGGATGCTCCTTACAAATTCTGCCCCATCCAAGCCCCTAGTATGAAGTGAGTCCCAGTCAATATAGGGGAAGTTAAAATCACCCACCACGGCAACCCTGTTACCTTTACATCTTTCCAAAATCTGTCTACATATCTGCTCATCTACCTCCTGCAGGCTGTTGGGAGGCCTGTAGTCAACCCCCAACATCGTCTCTGCACCCTTTCTTTTCCTGAGCTCCACCCATATTGCCTCGCTGCACGACCCCTCCGAGGTGGCTTCCCGCAGTGCAGATGTGATATTCTCCCTAACCAGTAATGCAACTCCCCCACCCCTTTTACACACCCTTCTAACCCGCCTGAAGCTTCGAAATCCCGGAATATTTAGCTGCAAATCCTGCCCTTCCCTCAACCAAGTCTCTGTAATAGCAACAACATCATAGTTCCAAGTACTAATCCAAGCTGTAAGTTCATCTGCCTTACCTGTTATATTTCTTGCATTGAAACAAATGCACTTCAGACCACCATCCCGCTGTGCTCCGCAACATTTCCCTGCCTGCTCTTCCTCTCAGTCTTGCTGGCCTTATTTACTAGTTGCCCCTCATTTATTTCACTTGCTGTCCTACTGCTCTGGTTGCCACCCCGCTGCCACACGAGTGTAAACCCTCCCGAGTGACGCTAGCAAACCTCGCTGCGAGGATATTTGTGCCCCTCCAGTTTAGATGTAACCCGTCCTTCTTGTACAGGTCCCATCTGTCCCTGAAGAGATCCCAATGGTCCAGATATCTGAAACCCTCCCTCCTACACCAGCTGTTCAGCCACGTGTTTAGCTGCATGATCCTCCTGTTTCTAGCCTCACTGGCACGTGGCACAGGGAGTAATCCCGAGATTAGAACCCTAGAGGTCCTGTCTTTTAACTTTCTACCTAACTCCCTGAACTCCCCCTGCAGTCACTCTTCCTGCCTATGTCATTGGTACCGATGTGTACCACATCCTCTGGCTGTTCACGCTCCCCCTTCAGAATGCCCCCTGTCCGTTCAGAGACATCCTTGACCCTGGCACCAGGGAGGCAAGATACCATCTTGGAGTCTCTTTCACGTCCACAGAAGCGCCTATCTGTGCCCCTGACTATAGAGTCCCCGATAACTATTGCTCTTCTACGCTTTGTCCCTCCCGCTGAACAGTGCCAGCCGTGGTGCCACTACTCTGGCTGCTGCTGTTTTCCCCTGATAGGCGATCCCTCCCCAACAGTATCCAAAACGGTATACTTGTTAGAGACGGGAATTGCCACAGGGGATTCCTGCACTGACTGACTGCCCCTTCTCGCGGTCACCCATCTATCTCCCTGCTCCTTGGGTGTAACCACTTCTCTAAAACCCCTGTCTATGACACTATCTGCCACCTGCTTGCTCCTAAGTGCATCCAGTTGCCGCTCCAACCGATCCATGCAGTCTGTGAGGAGCTGCAACTGGGTACACTTCCTGCAGACATAGTCGTCCGGAACGCTGGAAGCGTCACGGATCTCCCACATCTCACAGGTGAAGCACTTCGCTCGTCCAACTGACACTTCCAGCACTAATTAATTTAAAATAAGTAAATACTTATTAAAGCATTACTAAATTGTTATAATTAACTATATGCGCGAGATTCCTACTATAAATATTAAATGCTAAGTAAATACCGTAATCTCCTCCCTCTGGTTTAGTTACTCAACTTAGTAGTTAGTTAATTAGGGTTTTAATAAATTTTTATCAATGTTTTATTTTCAAATTTAGTAAAAAGAAATTCCCTACCAGCCAATCAGGTCACAGCTTTCCAGTGACGTCACTTCCTTTTATTTAACCAGAGGTAAGTTTTTTATACTTACCGGTATGGAACTCCGCCCTCCGAGTCTTCTCCCAGTCAGCTGTGCTCTTTGGAAGCTCTCAGCTCCCCTCACTCAGAGGACAGGTAGGAAATAATGGATCTCCTCGCTGACCCCTTACCGAACTTCCTTAGTTCCCAAACTTCCACTATCGCACTCTAATGCAACCCAAGTCAGCACTCCATTGCAGACAAAGTCAGCACTGTAAGATGGCCCACTTTTCTCTTGACACTCTCTCTCTCTCTCTCTCTCTCTCTCTCTCTCTCTCTCTCTCTCTCTCTCTCTCTCTCTCTCTCTCTCTCTCTCTCTCTCTCTCTCTCTCTCTCTCTCTCTCTCTATCACAGATCTTACTAAAAATCTTCCACTTTTCACCTCCAGTTTATATAAAGCTCAGCGATAACGATCTCCACATTCTGACAAAGAGTTTTTGCTGCTGCAATAAAGTGTCACTTGTTTCCATTTGCTTCCTACCTGTTTCTTTCCTCTGCTCTCCTTGAGGAAAAGAGGGAAGTTTGTTCATCGCTTGTCTAAATTCAGGAGGTTCCAACTGCTCTGCAGCTGCTGTCCTGCAGAAATTAATTATATTAAACATCTTTGCCCCAGTTTGGAGATAAGAGGAAAGACTGTTTACACTGGCAGAGAGGAGATGCAAAAAGGCACGGAGTTTATATGGTCGAGAATTCACTGTCTGACTGGTATCTGAAAGCGGATTAAATACAAACTTTCAAAATACAATTGGATCAAAACTTCCATGACTCTTAGTTATAGAACAGAAGATACCAGCATCGATAGAGAAGTGAGAGAGAGCGAGAGAGATGTCATTACTTTAGTGATGAAGAACTCGACACAACTTATTTAGAGAGTATTTATTTGTAAATGATTGTTTGAGTTTTATTTGATGCTGACGTTTTATTCACAAATTACATTTAACCACTTAAAATAATTTTCCAAACAGGAAGCACGTTAATGTCACAAGTGTTCACATAGTAGGAAAACAGCTATTTAACACAAATTTTATTGAAATTATTTTATTCAGCAGCTCAAGTTCACATGAAGTAAATTCCTCAAACTTGCGGTTAGCACCGCAGCCTCACAGCTCCAGGGACCCGGGTTCGATTCTAAATACTGCCTGTGTGGAGTTTGTTAGTTCTCCCTGTGACCACGTGGGTTTTCGCCGGGTGCACTGGTTTCCTCCCACAGCCAAAGACTTGCAGGTTGAGAGGTAAATTGGCCACTGTAAATGGCTCCTAGTGATGGTAGGGAATATGGGATTACTGTCGGGTGAGTATAAATGGGTGGTTGTGGGTCGGCACAGACTCGTTGGGCCGAAGGGCCTGTTTCAGTGCTGTATCTCTAAAATTTAAAAAAAAATAAAAAAAATTGCGGTAACTTTAAAACTCTCAGTATCACAGAATTTCCCATCAGCTTCGTCTCACCATATGCTGGTGTTCCTGTCTCCCTGCAGTTACTACCACCTCTTAGTATCTCCAGCTGTTGGTGTCCCTGTCTCGCTGCAGTTACTGTCCCCCTCTCACCATCTCCATCTGCTGGTGCCCCTGTCTCACTGCAGCTAGTGCCAACTTCTCATCAACGCGACCTGCTCGTCTCCCTGTCTCACTGCAGTTACTGTCGCCTCTCACCATCACCATCTGCTGGTCTCCCTGCCTCACTGCAGTTACTGAACCCTATCAACAACACCATCTGCTGGTGTCCCTGTCTCACTGCAGTTTCTGCCCCCCGCTCACTATCGCCATCTGCTGATATCCCGGTCTCACTGCAGTTTCTATCCCTTTCACGATCTCACAATCATTGTGATTTTCATCTTTCTCCATTTTACTCTCGGTCCAGGGTGTGTTTATTTGAATCCAGCTGAGCGTTGTAATGACGCCTCTTTGAGAAACAATTCATAAATCTTCTGCAGAGCAAGTCCTGGCCTCAATAGGTCGGATTATCAATAAAATATAATCTCAGAAACAGATTTAAATTCATTTCAGGGCTCAGTGCTGTGAATATAAAATGTCCTTTCTGCCCTGTGTGGTATGTAGGGAATGGAATATGAAATAGAATTTAGTTCCAGTGTTTGAAACCCTTCAGCTCTTTCTATCATTTCACTAATTTAACAATGACATTGAGGGGGTATTTCACCGCCTTCTTCAGCTCCTGTCTGAATTTAGTCTGGGTCACAGCGTAAATACATGTGTTGGTGCAGGAACTGAGAAGCTGCAGCATTTTTGCTGCTTGTTGTGTGGTAAAGAGAGGGTCAGTGTAGGTTGGAAAATACCGAATGTCTGCAATTCGCCTGTAAATGATAAACACAACCCGGATAGCCCACAACAGTATAAAACTGCCGGATATACTGAAGAGTAAAATAATTGATTTTCTGCGATTCTCCATCTCTGGGTCCTTGTGATTCTCTCCATTGCTGTGGCTCCGGAATCCCCTGCGGACTTTACTGGAGAATAAAATCCGTCTGACAGTCAGAATATTGAGCAGCAAAATCAGAAAGACCGGGATACAAGGGGTTAAAATCCGATGAAACAATTCAAATGCGATCCATGTGGGGGAAGTATAGAAGCTCGCTTTATAAACACAACCCATGGGAACATTATCAAGAATGTAATCTTGTTCCCCTGTAAAGTACCAGGGGAGAGACTCTAAACAGCCCAGCACACTCACTGTTCCCACAACCACAGCCGCCGTCCTCTCGCTGCAATATTTTATTTTCAGCTTCTCATAACAAATGGCCACAAATCGATCAAAGGTGAATGTGACTGTAAGCCAGACAGAAGCATCTGTGGTTGCAGAAAGCAGAACGCCAATGAAAGAACACACAGGAGTAATTCTCAGGAATGAATCTGGGAAATAAATTGAAACAATCCACATCGATATAGGATCAGTGATAACAACCAGGAGATCAGCCACTGCCATTCCCACCAGGTAGACAGTGATACATTTGGAGAGACCGCACTTTCCTCGGGACAGGATCAAAATCGCCACCAAGTTAACTGGATGAGAGAGAAAAGGAAGCAGAAAAATCACTGATCAGACCTGGAGACAAAGCATCAGTTTGACATAATCGGGGCTAAAATTTGCAGCTTTGTTGCTGCATCGAGCAATCAAAACTGATTCATTGACCTGGGCAGTGCTTTACACAGTGAAATGTTCGAAGACACAATTATTAATAATGAATTTTGAAATTGATACAGAAAGTGAATAAAGTCAGCACCGGATATAGTGGAAGTAATGAGTGAGGATGCCGTGCTAGTGGGGAAATGAGAAGCGGTTTTGCAGAGATGGAATCCAAAGAGTTAATTGGGAATTTAGCTCCAGACTGGGGAGAGCGGGATGTGTAGCTGGTTTGTTGCTCTTGGTCTTCTCAAATGAGAAAAGGCTGAAAACTGCAGTGATGAGTTTGAGTGCTTTTAGCAACCATGATCTAGAATAGCAGAGCAGGCTGGAAGGGCTGAAAGGCCTCCTCCTGCTGCTGTGTTCCTGTATTTTATTTTATTCATTCCTGTGATGTGGTCATCCCAAAGACAGCATTTAAGAGTCAACCTCATTGCTGTGGGTCTGGACTCACATGTCGGCCATACCAGGTAAGGACATCAGATTTCATTACCTAAAGGACATTAGTGAACTAGATGGATTTTTACAACAATGGACAATGATTTCATGACCATCATTAGACTAGCTTTTAATTCCAGATTTATTAATTGAATTCAGATTCCACCTTCTGCTGTGGTGGAATTCGGACCCATGCCCTAAGAGCAATGCCCTGGGTCTCTGGGTTCCTAGTCTAGTGACTAGTCCAATATTCCTATCAGGTTCACCGAGACAGCTGGAGGTGGAGCCAATGAGTGAAATTGGCAGGCAGAGAAGGAAAGGCACATGTTGGAGCTGGTGGTGAGAGAGGAGCAGATGGTTTGGAAATATGGATAAACTGAAGCAATGGATGAAGAGACTGAGGATTCAATACAGTGAGAGGAGAAGCTGAGATTCACAGGGAGAGTCTGCAGCAGAGTGTTAGACGAACTCTAATCTATCAGAAGCACAGAGGGTCAGAGAGACCTTGTTGTATTTGTCCATAGATCACTGAAGGCAGCAGCACAGGTAGAAAAGGTGGTTAGGAAGGCATATGGGATACTTGCCTTTAATAGACGAGGCATAGAATATAAGGGCAGGGAGGTTATGATGGAGCTGATTGAAACGCTAATGAGGCCACAGCTGGAGTACTGTGTGAAGTTCTGGTCACAGCACTATAGCAAGGATGTGATTACAGTGAAGAGTGTGCAGAGGAGATTCACAAGGAGGTTGCCTGGGCTGGAGCATTTCAGCAATGAAGAGAGACTGAATAATCTAGGGTTGTTTTCCTTAGAGCAGAGAAGGCTGAGAAGGGACCTGACTGAGATAAACACAATTATGAGGGGCATTGATAGGATAAATAGGAATACACTTTTTTCCCTTAGCAGAGGGATCAATAACCAGTGAGCATAGATTTAAGGTACCGGGTTGAAGGTTCAGAGGGGATTTGAGGACATGCGCTTCACCCAAAGGATGGTTGGAATTTGGAATACTCTATCTGGACTGTCCAAGTATATTGATAGCTTTTGAGGGTAATCCATAAGGAAAGCAAGGGAACGCATCCATGTTAGACACACAAACCTGCTGCCTGGGAGCGTGATCACCGCCTGCTTTTCACTTCAACTGAAATTAATGACCATGAAGTCAAATTAAACTAAATTCCAGGAGGTTCTGGAGTAATTAACCAATCCCTATTTTACTCTGCATTCAACTGAATGGAGGTTAAAATCGGGTGGAATGTAAATCGTGCGGCCGATCCAAATCTCTTTCTTTACACTTCGCGGATTTGATTAAAATTCACCATCAATGTCACAATGAGGTGTGAGGTCATTGGTTGGGCGGAGTTTAAGTCCCCAAATTCAGACTCAATGGGAACATGTTCCTCTTGTGCAACAGCATAAACCCGCTAATATCTCATCACCAGTTCACATAACACACCACCAGATTTTCATTCAGAGATACAGCACTGAAACAGGCCCTTCGGCCCACCGAGTCTGTGCCGACCATCAACCACCCATTTATATTAATCCTACACTAATCCCATATTCCTACCAAACATCCCCACCTGTCCCTATATTTCCCTACCACCTACCTATACTCGTGACAATTTTCATGGCCAATTTATCTATCAACCTGCAAGTCTTTTGGCTTGTGGGAGGAAACCGGAGCACCCGGAGAAAACCCACGCAGACTCCACACAGGCAGTACCCGGAATTGAACCCGGGTCCCTGGAGCTGTGAGGCTGCGGTGCTAACCACTGCGCCACTGTGCCGCCCTTTTGCCTCCAGTTGAACAACAGTTCGAAAAGCAGGCATCTTACTCACTTCCAATGCCGGGGATATATTTTAAGCCATTATATCTAAGTAATACTGTTGCTGGCAGTGGATGCAGACTGGGTGAATTGGTCAAGGGTTGACTTCTGCGTTCATAAAGCGCCTTTCATGACTACATCCCAAAGCACTTTATATTCAATGAAGTACGATTTGAAATGTAGGCACTATGCGAATATCAGAAGTGTGTTAGCCAATTGCACCCATCAAGCTCCCACAAGCAGCAATGTGATAATGACTAGGTAATCTGTTTCTGTGATGTTGATTGAGGGATAAATATTGGTCCCCGGACACTGTGGAGAACTCCCCTGCTCTATCTCCAAAGAGTGGACATGGGAACTTTGATTTCCACCTGCGAGGGCAGACGGATCCTCGGTTTATCATCTCCTCTGAAAGACGGTACCTCCGACAGTTCAGTGTTGCCTCAGTACTGCCCCTCCAACTGTGAGACATTCCCTCAGTACTGCACTGAAGTGTGAGCCTAGATTTTCCTATTCCAGTCCTGGATTAGGACTTGAACCTACATCCTCCTGACGCAGATTGAGGGTGTTAGCCACTGAGACACTCGTGGCTGCTCATTGGCTTGCACTCTTCTCTCTTAATATTAGAAAATGCATTTTGTTACAGTGAATAAAATACCGATTTGTGAAACAGTCAAGTGCGTTGAAGGGAGATATTAACAGAGTCTATTCTCTCTCACTGACCTGCTACAGTAACCATCACAGCCTCACTCAGTTTGGAAAGTAACCCCATATCTAGGATGAATTTTACATATAGGCATTGTTACTGCCCTCCTTGGTTTGCACCAGTAACCTGGAATGTTCCAATATTATTCTTTGTGATTATTTGATTGGCAGACAGCCATTGCTTATCTCTCAAAAAATCGAAGGTTTTACTGCTACTGTCTCCAGTCACGTTGCAGGTAATGGTGGCCGTCTCTCCAACAACATACACCCCAGTCGGTTGATCAAGAGATATCACTGGTGTTGTTAGTGGATCTGTGGTGAAATAAATGGAGAGCACAGTTAGAAACGGACAAGCAGAATTTCATGTACAGTAGCAGACTGATAACTCAATACTGATTGCTTGGTGTTGAAGGGAAGTGTTACACTCGAGGACACAGATTCCTCAAAAAAAGAGATTTCAGAATTTGTTGAAAAAGGGAAAGTACAATTTGCATTTACATAGCGTCTTTCAGTAACTCAGGTCGTGCCATCAGCATCACAGCCAATGAGGTAGATCTGAACTGCAGTCACGGCTGCAATTTAGGAAATAAAGACGCGAAGGAGATTGTCAGAGCAAAGACATTTATAGACCTGCAGGAAGAAATAATTTAAATATGCAGTGCAAATATCTACAATAAATGAAATCAGCGAATTCTAAATTACATTGAAATTCAAGGAGGCTGATTGTAGTTATGCTGTCGTTTTATGTTTTTTTCATGTTTAGACCAAGGCTAGATTACAGGATTCAGTACTGGGCATAACAGCTCAGGGATGATATATTGTCCATTGAGTGGGTGCAGCACAGATTCACAGAAATAATAAATTAGGAGATCATATAAAAGAGTCATGCATGATCTAATTGAGGTGTTTGAGAGAAATGAAATATTTTATTATTCTTCTTACATCTTGCGGTGCTGCTGACAAGGCAAGCAGTTGTTGCCCATCCCTAAATGCCCTTGAACTGAGTGGCGTGTTAGGGCCATTTCAGAGGCGACTTAAGAGTCAACCACATTGCTGTAGATATGGAGTCACATGAAGGCCAGATCGTTAAGGACAGCACACTTCCTTCTCTAGGGAATATTAGAGAGCCAGTTAGATGTTTACTTAAACGATGCCATTTTCTTGGCATGATTACAGATACGAGATTCTAATTCTTAATTTAGTTTAATTAATTGAATTTAAATTCCACCAACTATCGGGGTGGGATGTGTACTCGAAGGCCCAGGGCGTTATTCTGGATCTCTGGATTAATAGGTCAGGGTCATTACGACTTCACCAATCTATCCCTACCAGCTAGGTAGGGAGAAACTGTCTGCTCTGGTGTCAGCGTCCAGACCAGAGGGCAAATAACCTCACAGTTGGAGTGCGGCCGTTCAGGAGTGATGGCGGGAAGATGAAATTCACAGGAGGAGCAGTTTTATTCTGGTACTCCGTCCTTCAGAACACTTTCCAGACTAGGTCAATTGAAAATTCCAGGCCTGAGATTGATATTTTGTTGTTAGGTAAAGGGATTAAATTATCTGGAAGCAAGGCGCGGAAATGGAGAAAAGGTAAACATCAATCATGTTGGACGTGAATAAATGAACAAGCGTGAGGTGTTGGATGGCTCCTCTTATATTCCGATGCCACATTTTAGGAATTGGCTGGCTAACTGAGAGAAATCTAGAAGTAATCATAATATCAAATAGAATATTGACCTGGGACCACAGGGAGTGTTGTGTGTCTATTGTAACACTCAAGACCGAGAGGGAATGGATGAAATGTAAGAAAATAATCACATTTCGTATAGCGCCATCACAATGACAGCTGCTGAATGCAGACCTACATCACCGCTATCAATGTCACAACACGGTTAGACACAGAACTGAAATTAAATGTGATAAAAAGCAAACTGAGTGATTTAAGAGTACATGACCTTAGTTACTCCTTGGAAGTATTTTAGAGAGGCATATTGACACTAACCTCGAGAAGTGCTCCACCGAATCTCAAAAAACACTACAATGAGAAAAGATGAAGTGATTCAACTAAGAACATTGCTTTCTATAGGATCATAAAATGATACATCATAGAATGAATACCATTCGGCCCATTGTGCTTATACTGTACCTTTGGTAGAGCTATGTAATCAATCTCATTCCCGGACGCTTTCTCCATCGTCCTCAATTTACGCATTAACGTACTTATACAATTATATGTTGAATGTTACGATTGAATCGTCTTCCAGCTCTATTTTAGGTATTGCATTCCAGATCACAACAATATTTCATCATGTCGTGTCTGGTTCTTTTGCCAGTCAAGTTAGATCTGTGCCCTCTGGTTACTGGTTCTAAAGGCACTGGGAATTGTTTTCCTTGCCCATTCCAAAAACAACTTCAATGATTTTGAACACCTCCATCAAATCCCCTCTAAGTTTTCTTTGTGCAAAGGAGATCAACCCCAGCTTCTCCAGTTGCTCCGCGTAATTGAGGGTAAGGACTCGGGAATATAGTCAACATTATGGAGACGTGGATATCACAAAGGTAGGAATGGATGCTGGATGTTCCATGGTTTAGAATGTTTCAAAAGGGATAGGGAGGGAGGTTTTTTTGAGTTTTTCGAGAAGGTGACCAAACAGGTGGATAAGGGTAAAGCCGTGGATGTGGTGTATATGGATTTCAGTAAGGCGTTTGATAAGGTTCCCCACGGTAGGCTATTGCAGAAAATACGGAACTATCGGGTTCAAAGTGATTTAGAGCTTTGGATCAGAAATTGGCTAGCTGAAAGAAGACAGAGGGTGGTGGTTGATGGCAAATGTTCATCCTGGAGTTTAGTTACGAGTGGTGTACCGCAAGGTTCTGTTTTGGGACCACTGCTGTTTGTCATTTTTATAAATGACCTGGATGAGGGTGTAGAAGGGTGGGTTAGTAAATTTGCGGATGACACGAAGGTCGGTGGAGTTGTGGATAGTGTCGAAGGGTGTTGTAGGGTACAGAGGGACATAGATAGGCTGCAGAGCTGGGCTGAGAGATGGCAAATGGAGTTTAATGCGGAGAAGTGTGAGGTGATTCACTTTGGAAGGAGTAACAGGAATGCAGAGTACTGGGCTAATGGGAAGATTCTTGGTAGTGTAGATGAGCAGAGAGATCTTGGTGTCCAGGTACATAAATCCCTGAAAGTTGCTACCCAAGTTAATAGGGCTGTTAAGAAGGCATATGGTGTGTTAGCTTTTATTAGTAAGGGGATCGAGTTTAGGAGCCACGAGGTCATGCTGCAGCTGTACAAAACTCTGGTGAGGCCGCACCTTAAGTATTGCGTGCAGTTCTGGTCACCGCATTATAGGAAGGATGTGGAAGCTTTGGAAAGGGTGCAGAGGAGATTTACTAGGATGTTGCCTGGTCTGGAGGGAAGGTCTTACGAGGAAAGGCTGAGGGACTTGTGGTTGTTTTCGTTAGAGAGAAGGAGGAGGAGAGGTGACTTAATAGAGACATACAAGATAATCAGAGGGTTAGATAGGGTGGATAGTGAGAGTCTTTTTCCAAGGATGATGATGGCAAACACGAGGGGACATAGCTTTAAGTTGAGGGGTGAAAGATATAGGACAGATGTCAGAGGGAGTTTCTTTACGCAGAGAGTAGTAGGGGCGTGGAACGCCCTGCCTGCAACAGTAGTAGTCTCGCCAACTTTAAGGGCATTTAAGTGGTCATTGGATAGACATATGGATGAAAATGGAATAGTGTAGGTCAGATGGTCGGCGCAACATCGAGGGCCCAAGGGCCTGTACTGCGCTGTAATGTTCTAATTCTAATTCTAATTCGAATTCTAAAAGAGGTGGGGGATTGGCATTGCTAATCAGGGATAGTATCACAGCTGCAGAAAGGGAGGTCGTCGAGAAGGGTTTGTCTACTGAGTCATTATGGGTGGAAGTCAGAAACAGGAAAGGAGCAGTCACTTTGTTGGAGTTTTCTATAGACCCCCCAATAGCAGCAGAGACATGGAGGAACAGATTGGGAGGCAGATATTGGAAAGGTGCAGAAGTAACAGGTTTGTTGTCATGGGTGACTTCAACTTCCCTAATATTGATTGGAACCTCCTTAGAGCAAATAGTTTGGATGGAGCACTTTTTGTCAGGTGTGTCCAGGAAGCTTTTCTGACTCAATATGTAGATAGGCCGACTAGAGGGGAGACTATGTTGGACTTGGTGCTTGGCAACGAACCATGCCAGGTGGCAGATCTCTCGGTGGGAGAGCATTTTGGTGATAGTGATCACAACTCCCTGACCTTTAGTATAGTCATGGAGAGGGCCAGGAGCAGACGGGATGGGAAAATATTTAATTGGGGAGGGGGAATTCCAATGCTATTAGGCAGGAACTGGGGAGCATAAATTGGGAACAGATGTTCTCAGGGAAATGCACGACAGAAATGTGGAGGTTGTTTAGGAAACACTTGCTGCGACTGCTGGATAGGTTTGTCCCGATGAGGCAGGGAAGGGATGGTAGGGTGAAGGAACCTTGGATGACAAGAGATGTGGAACAGCTAGTCAAGAGGAAGAAGGAATCTTACTTAAGGTTGTGGAATCAAGGATCAGACAGGGCTCTAGAGGGTTACAAGGCAGCCTGGAAGGAACAGAAGAATGGACATAGGAGAGCTAGAAGGGTACATGAAAAAGTCTTGTCGGGTCGGATTAAGGAAAATCCCAAGGCGTTCTACACTTATGGGAGGAACAAGAGGATGGCCAGAGTGAGGGTAGGGCCGATCAGGGACAGTGGAGGGAACTTGTGCCTGGAGTCGGAGGAGGTAGGGGAAGTCCTAAATGAATACTTTGCTTTAGTATTCACTAGAGGGCTACAAGATGATGAGAGGCATAGATAGAGTGGATATTCAGAGACTTTTTCCCAGGGTGGAAAGGGCTATCACCAGGGGGCATACTTTTAAGGTGATTGGAGGAAGGTTTCGGGGCGATGTCAGAGGTAGGTTCTTTACAAAGAGAGTGGTGTGTGCGTGGAATGCGCTGCCAGCGCTGGTGGTAGAAGCAGATACATTAGGGACATTTAAGCGACTCTTGTATAGGTACATGGATGATAATGGAATGAAGGGTAGGTAGCTACTTAGATCTTAGAGTAGGTTAAAGGTTCGGCACAACATCGTGGGAAGAAGGGCCTGTACTGTGCTGTACTGTTCTATGTTCTATGTTCTATGTTCTAATCAGAACCAGGCCGTTGAGGAGTGAAGTGGAGAAACACTTCTACACGTGCAGGGTGTTAGAATTTCAAAACTCTCTTCTGCAAACAGAAATTGATGCAAGTTCCGTTGTAAATTTTAAATCTGAGATTGATAGATTTTTGTTAACCAGATAGATGAAAGGATCTGGGACAAAATCAAAAATGTTGTATTAGAACAGAGAACAGCCATGATCTGATTCAATAATAAGAAAAGCTCGACGGTTTAAATTGCCTCTTCCTGTTCCTGTGATCATTTAACTGGTTGTAGAATAGTAACTGCAGACTTTTATATCTGGAGCACTCGAATACAACTGGGTAGAGGTTATGCTTCAGCTTCACAATGCCCTGGATAGACCACACCTGGAGTTACTGTGAGCATTTATGGGCACCACAACTCAGCAAGGGTATATTGGCATTGGAAGGAGTGCAGTGTAGGTTTACCAGAATGATAGCTGGTCTCCAATAGTTAAATTATGAGGGCAGATGAGACAAACTAGGGCTCGATTCCCTGGAAATAAGAAGTTTAAGTGTTGTTTTGATCAAAATGTTCAAGAAACAAATGGGAACAGATAGGGTATACAGAGGGAGAACATTTCCACTGGTGGGGGAGTCTAAGACTAGGGGACAGAGTCTAAAAAATGGAGCTTTCAGGAGTGAAATTAGAAAATGTTTGAACACACAAAGGGTGGTAGAAGATTGGACATCTATTCTGCAATTGGCAATCAATGTTCAATCAATAATTAAAATTAATATGAAATTGGTAGCTTTTGGTTCAATAAAGGTATTAGGAGATATGGTGCAAAAGCGGGTCTATGGAGTTAGATCACAGATCAACCATGATCTTGCTGAATGGCAGGACAGGTTCGAGGGTCTGAATGGCTTCCTCCTGTTATTGTTTTCCTTTTCCAGATTGATATTCTCTGAAAAGCAAGTCACCTTAGAGAGGTACAGCACTGAAACAGGCCCTTTGAGCTTGTTGTGACCAACAGCCACCCATTTATACTAATCCTACATTAAATCCCATATTTTTATGATTCTCCTACCACCTACACTGGGGGCAATTTATAATGGCCAATTTGCCTATCAACCTCCAAGTCTTTGGCTGTGAGAGCAAAACAGAGCACCCAGCAGAAACACACACGGTCACAGAGAAAACTTGCAAACTCCAGAACCCAGAAGCGAAGCCGGGTCACTGGCGCTGTGAGACTGTAGTGCCAACCAGTGCGCCACTGTACCGTCCTAACCTTGTGGCATGGTTGTTAACGCAATACATTTGAAATTGTAGTAAGCAGTGAGGAGGTCAACAGCAGACTTCAGGTGGGCTCCAAGAGAGTGCAGTGTAGGATTCGGTTCCGAAGAAGGGTCACTGACCCGAAACGTTAACTCTGCTTCTCTTTCCACAGATGCTGCCAGACCTGCTGAGTGAATCCAGCATTTCTTGTTTTTGTTTCAGATTTCCAGCATCCGCAGTATTTTGCTTTTATATCAATTCATCATCCCACCACGGAAGCTCTGGCAGTTGAAATTCAATGAAATAATACACCTGGAACAAAAAAAAACATTCTGTATCAGTAATGGTGATGGTGAAAATACCAGCTCATAATATAATATAACATACGTTTGTAAATGTAGGGGCGGCACAGCGGCGCAGTGGTTAGCACCACAGCCTCACAGCTCCAGGGACACGGGTTCGATTCTGAGTTTTCAAATTCTCCCTGTGAACACCTGGGTTTACGCCTGGTGCTCTGGCTTCATCCCACAGCCAATGACTTGCAGGTTGATAGGTAAATTGGCCATTATAAAATTGCTCCCAGTATATGTAGGCGGTAGGGGAATTGAGTGAAGATGGGGTAGGAATAAGGGATTAATGTACGAAAAGTATAAATGGGTGGCTAATGTTCGGCACAGAATCAGTGGGCCAAAGGGCCTGTTTCAGTGCTGTATCTTAAAATAAAATGAAAAAAAAAAATCAAAGCCATCTGGTTCATTAATGTCGGTGATTACAGAGTGATGACAGTACTTGAAAAGATTGAGAGAAATTGTGAGCACAAAGGCAGCTACAGCACTGAGTTTATTGAAGGACATCAGTCTCCCCGACTCTGCAGTTCTATGTCTCAGTGAAATGTTCAGCTCTAGCGGGAAGAATTCTAGTGGAATTAATAAAAAATACGATATCTGAAAGCCGCCTGAATTATGCACCAAAGGGTTTAGTTGTTGCAAACAATACACACACACGCTCGCAAATGTAAAAAGGTGCCTGAAATTCGGATGCAAGATGGAAAATGGAATGACAAATAAGCAAACAAACGGTAAATTGTCAGCCCTAAACAGGAAAAGAACATCAGGTGTTAGAAAGAAAAGTTGTGGTTTGCACTTGCAGGAAAGTTAGTTCAAAGAAAGAGGAACTTAGCCTCCTGCAGAAAGGACGGTGTCTCAGAACAAAATGTCCAAATATATATTGATTTGAATATCCACTGACTTTGTATATTTTATCAGTAAATGTCGAGCATTGCATGCTGCATTTATGTCTAGAACAGATTTCTAGAATCCTACAGCACAGAAGAAGGCCATTCACCCGTCTTTCCCACGCTGGCTCCTTGAAAAAGCTATCCAATATCCTTCCACATCCTAGCGTTATTCCCATTAACACTACACATCAGTTTCCTTCAAGTTCAAGTCCAGTTGTCTTTTCAAAGACCATATGGAATCTGCTTCCAACATTCCTTCAGGTAGTACATTCCAGATGACAAGAACCCTCAGTATGACGATGATTTTTCTGATTTCCCCTCTCGTTGTTTTCCAAGTATAGTAAATCGTTGACCATTGGGTACTGAACCACTTGTGACAGGAAGCAGTTTCTCTCTATTTTATCTATCAAACGCGATAATAATTATGAATACCTCTGTTAGGTCTCTCCTTAGCCTCTGCGTTCAACAGAGAACAAACCCAGTTTATATAGTCTCCCAAAATAACTCAAGTGTTTCATCTCTGCTAAAAATCTACAATCACCTATGGAGCAGGATCTAACTCAAATTAACACCTCTGGGAAACCTCAAACCTCAACAACTGAAATCGTGCATCATCCGACACAATCAGACACAAATAAAACCGTGTGCCTTCAATTGTTCCTTCCCATTCCTTTCCCATATATGAGAGAGGCGAATTGCCCTGGAAGACAGTGCTGATGGTAGCGCCTCTCAGCCTTGTCTTGGGTAGAATGGACACTTCCAGTGTTGGAGCTCAGACGCTGTTTCTCCATGAACATTCTGATTACAGAAGGTGTAAACACGGCCCCTGACAGAGTCCTCATCAGAAATCCATTCATCAACACTTTACAACGGGGCCACCAGGTCACTATGAGCAGCGGGCACACTCTCTGCTTCTTGCTCTGCCCTCAATCACTCAACTCTCTTGAAAACTGTTCCAAGTCTCACTCCCTCAGTGTTACACACTGAGGATGCAGCATAGGCAATCATCTGCTCCAATAGCTTTCCAATCTCGAGTAATACAGACCAAACTACTTGTTGAGTTCATCCACTGAGCTACTGGAGATTGGACACCACACTCCCACTCCGGCTCTGGCCATCTGTCCACTCAGCTACCTCACATATCCTAAATCCAGTCGCTTTAGTATAAATTATTTAACCACTCACCAAACAGCAGTGTTAAGGCGGCTATGTCCATGTCCTTGTGGGAGCTGCTTCGAGACATGAGAGCTGTAAACAATTACGACTGAATCTCTTTCTCCAGCTCACAGAAGTTCAACCCAGGAAGTTAAGATGGGAGTGGATACAGAGGCTGGGAGGAAATGAAGTCGTCACCACAACTAAAGCCACAACACTGAAATTTGTACAACTGTGAGCGAGATACTGATGAGAACATTGCAAGGTCCAAAATGACAGCCTGTGGATGTTAGGCAATGATGACAGGATGAAGCAGCTGTAACAGATTCCACATTGAGAACAACAGAGAAGTAAATGTGTGTTTGTTTGAGACCTTTTCTCTCATCGTAGTTCAGAGTGCAATGTTGGGAATAGTCCTTCCCCTGCCCCTTCGCCATCTATTTCGCCTCCGCTGCACCATTTATTTACCCTCTCCTATCCCACCCATTTCCCCACCTCCACCACCCTTTCCCCTCCCCCCACTCCCCCCACCAATTTCCATTCCCCCCACCCCCTCTCTCATCCTTTTGCCCTCCACGACCTCCCCCCACCCCCAGAGGGGAAATGGCAGGGGGAGGGGAAAGAGGTATTGGTGGTGGGGGGTGGGGGAGGGGGAAATGGTGGGGTAGGGAGGGGACAGGAGGGGTAGGGGAAGGGACGGGTAATGGGTGGGGGAAGGAGTGGTGTCTAAGGTTAGGGGACATGAGTGGGGGAAGGTGTGGTGGGGAGGGGTGGGAGGGGTAATGGGAGTAGGGCTAGTAGGGGAGGGGCGGGGTATTCTCTGGGGCAGGGAATGAGTGGCGGCCGTTGTGGGAGGGGGGTTGTGGGGGAGGGGAGAGAAAACGGTGTGGGTGGTTGGGGAGAGTAAATGTGTGGGGGAGCGTGTGTGGGGGCTGGAAAGTGGTGCGGAGGCGAAAGGGGTGGGGAGGGAGAGGGGGAGGTATGGAGGTGGGGAATTGCATGGGGGCGGTGGAGGGTTGGCAAGCTGGAGGGGAGGCAAAATGGATAGAGGAGAAGGTGGGGTGAGGGTGGGAGAGATGTCATGTGGGGGAGGAATGCGGAAATGGGGAGGGTGGGGTAATTGGTGGGGAGAGGCAGAGAAATAGAGATATAGAGAAAATGTTAGTGAGAGAGAGATAGAGAGAGGGACAGGCATGAGCGGGACAGACAGAAAGAGGATGTGACAAGTTGTAATAATCAGTAACAATCCCCATTATCTGCCCAGTCCTGTATTGGTGGTTTAGAATGAGTGTTTTAGGGGTGAGTGTTGGATCAGTGTTTGATATTTCCAAACTACAGTGAATTTCCCAACGAGGGATAGAGTTATAGGTTCAACATTGTGCAAGAAATGGCTCAAAGCATTACTGTCCAGGGAGAGCGAGGGGAAGAGAGATGAAAAGAGAGTGTTAGAGACAGACAGAGACACCGAGGGAGAGACAGTGGGAGAGTCAGAGAGAGAGAGAGACAAAGGGAGATTCAGGTGAGATTTGGGGAGAGACAGAGATAGACGGAGGGACAGAGAGAAAGCGAAAGGGAGAGAGAGGGAGAAACGAAGAGCGGGAGAGATAGTGCCTCCACCACTATCTGAGGCAGAGAATTCAAAAGTCGCACAACCCACTGAGAGAAAAAATGTCTCCTCAATATCCAGGATTGCCCGGCTCCAGGATTGTCACTGGGGCAAGTTTCTAACCAAGAGAGGGTGCAATAGGCTTGTAGGTGTGTGAACCTGGCCCGTGTCTCACACAGTGCACGCAGTCACTCTCCAAGGTGTCACTATTCAGTTCCACCTCTCTGGATGCGTCTTTGCTGGAAATCTGGTTATGTTACTGGACTGGAAGATCATAGAAACCATGGAAAAGTTACGGCACAGAAAGAGGCCATTCAGCCCATCATGTCTGGGTCTGCTGAAAAAAACTAGCTGCTCATTCTAATCTCACTTTCCAGCACCTAGTCTGTAACCTTGCAGGTTACAGCACTTCGGGTGCAGGTCCGGGTACCTTTTAAATGAGTTGACGGTTTCTGCCTCCACCACCAATACAGCCGTGAATTCCAGACACCAAGTACCCTCTGACTGAAAAAATGTTTTTCCTCATGTCCCCTCTAATCCTTCTACCAGTCAATTTAAGCCTGTGTCCTCTGGTAATTGACCTCTCCGCTAGGGAAAGCAATTCCTTCCTATCTACTCTATATAGGCCCCTCATAATATGTACACCTCTATTAAGTCACCCCTCAGCATCCTCCGTTCTAAGGAAAACAGCCCTCGTCTATCCAATCTTTCCACACAGCTGCAACTTTCAAGAACTGGAAAGTTTATTGCAAATCGCCTCTGTACTCCCTCCAGAGCAATTATGTCATTTCTGTAATGTGGTGACCAGAACGCTACACAATTCTCCAGCTGTGGCCTAACCAGCGTTTTATAAATTTCCTGCATTACATCCCTGATTTTGCATTCTATACCTTGGCCAATAAAAGAAAGTATTCTATATGCCTTCTTCACCACTTTATCTACCTGTCCAGCCACCTTCATGGACCTGTGAACATGCACTCTAAGGTCTCTCACTTCTTCTACCTCTCTCAATGTGCTCCCACTTATTGTGTATTCCCTTGCTTTGTTTGCACTCCCCAACTGCATTACCTAACACTTTTCTGGACTGAATTCGATTTGCCACTTTTAAACCCACTCAACCAAACCATTGACATCATTATGGCGTCTACAGCTATTCTCTTCACTATCAACTGCAGGGCTAATGTTTGTGTCATTTGCAAATTTTCCAATAATGCCTCCCACATTTTAATCCAGATCATTAAGGGACCCAAAACTGAGTCCTGTGTGATTCCATTGTAAACCGCCTTCCTTTCTCTAAAAACATCAATCAACACGATACACTGTTTCCTGTCACGGAGCGAAGTTTGGAAAGAACTATTTGCATTCCCCTTTATCGCATGGACTTTTAATTTTCGGACCAGTCTGCCAAATGGGACCTTGCCAAATGCCTTCGCAAAATCCATTTAGACAATATCCACTGCACTACCCTGATCTATCTTCCTTGTTACTTCCTCAGAAGATTCAATTAAGTTAGTAAGACACTGTCAGACTTATATATATGAACACACACACACACACACACACACACACACACACACACACCACAGCCCAGACACTGAGACTTATATATATGCACACACACACACACACACACATACCACAGCCCAGACACTGAGACTTATTAATATGCACACACAGACAGACACACACACAAACACACACACACACACCACAGCCCAGACAATGAGACTTATATATATGCACACACACACACACACACACACACACACACACACCACAGCCCAGACACTGAGACTTATATATATGCACACACACACACACACACACACACACACACACACACACACACACACACACACACACACACACACCACAGCCCAGACACTGAGACTTATATATATGCACACACACACACACTCACACCACAGCCCAGACTCTGAGACTTATATATATGCACACACACACGCACCACAGCCCAGACACTGAGACTTGTATATATGCACACACACACACACACACACACACACCACAGCCCAGACACTGAGACTTATATATATGCACAATACACTGACTCCAAGTAACAAAGACATACACTTACACCAATTAACAAAGACATACACTTACACCAATTAACAAAGACAAACACTGACACCCAGTAACACAGACACGAACTGACACCAAGCAATAAAGACATAAACTTACACCAAGTAACAGAGACAAACACTTACACCAAGTAACAAAGGCATACACTTGCACCAAGTAACAAAGACACACACTGACACCTAGTAACAAAGACATAAACTTTCACCAAGTAACAAAGACACACACTGACACCAAGTAACAAAGACACACACTGACACCAAGTAACAAAGACATACACTTGCACCAAGTAACAAAGACACAGACTGAGACTAAGTAACACAGACAGACACTGACACCCAGTAACAAAGTCATACACTGAAGCCCAGTGACACAGACACACACGGACACCAAGTAAAAAGACATACACTGACACCCAGTAACAAAGACTGACACTGACACCAAGTAACATTGACACACACTTACACCAAGTAACAAAGACATACACTGATACCCAGTAACACAGACACACACTCACTGACACCCAGTAACAGAGAAACTCTGATACACTGTAACAAAGACATACACTGACACCCAGAAACACAGACACACACTGACACCAAGTAATAAAGACATACACTGACACCCAGTAACAAAGACAGACACTGACACCAAGTAACACTGGCACACACTGACACCAAGTAACAAAGACACACACTGATACCCAGTAACACAGACACACACACACTGACACCCAGTAACATAGAGAAACACTGATACACAGTAACAAAGACCAACTCAGACACACACTGACACCACGTAACACATACATACACTGACACCAAGTATCAAAGACATACACTGGCACCCAGTAACACAGACACACACTTACACCAAGTAACAACGACATACACTGACACCAAGTAACAAAGACATACACTGACAACAAGTCACAAAGACATACAATTACACCAAGTAACAAAGACACACACTTACACCAAGTAACACAGACATACACTGACACCAATTAACAAAGACATACACTGTTACCCAGGAACGCAGACACACACTTACACCAAGTAACAAAGACATACACTGATACCAAGTAACACAGACACACACTTACACCAAGTAACAGAGACACACACTTACACCAAGTAACAAAGAAATACACGTACACCCAGTAACAAAGACATACACTGACACCAAGTAACAAAGACACATACTGACACCAAGTAACAAAGACATACACTTTCACCAAGTAACAAAGACATACACTGACACCAAGTAACAAAGACACACACTTACACCAAATCACAAAGACATACACTTACACCAAGTAACAAAGACATACACTTACACCCAATAACAAAGACATAAACTGACACCAAGTAACAAAGACATACACTGACACCAAGTAACAAAGACATACACTGATACCCAGTAACACAGACACACACTTACACCAAGTAACAAAGACATACACTGACACCAAGTCACAAAGACATACACTGACACCCAGTAACAAAGACACACACTGACAACATGTAACACAGACATACACTGACACCAAGTAACAAAGACATACACTGACACCCAGTAACACAGACACACAATTACACCAAGTAACAAAGACATACACTGACACCAAGTAACAAAGACTTACACTGATAACCAGTAACACAGACACACACTTACACCAAGTAACAAAGACATACACTGATACCAAGTAACACAGACAAACACTTACACCAAGTAACAGAGACACACACTTACACCAAGTAACAAAGAAAAACACGTACACCCAGTAACAAAGACATACACTGACACCAAGTAACAAAGACACATACTGACACCAAGTAACAAAGACATACACTTTCACCAAGTAACAAAGACATACACTGACACCAAGTAACAAAGACACACACTTACACCAAATCACAAAGACATACACTTACACCAAGTAACAAAGACATACACTTACACCCAATAACAAAGACATAAACTGACACCAAGTAACAAAGACATACACTGACACCAAGTAACAAAGACATACACTGATACCCAGTAACACAGACACACACTTACACCAAGTAACAAAGACATACACTGACACCAAGTCACAAAGACATACACTGACACCCAGTAACAAAGACACACACTGACAACATGTAACACAGACATACACTGACACCAAGTAACAAAGACATACACTGACACCCAGTAACACAGACACACAATTACACCAAGTAACAAAGACATACACTGACACCAAGTAACAAAGACTTACACTGATAACCAGTAACACAGACACACACTTACACCAAGTAACAAAGACACACACTTACACCAAGTAACACAGACATACACTGACACCAAGTAACAAAGACATACACTGACACCCAGTAACAAAGAGATACATTGACACCAAGTCACAAAGACATACACTGACACCCAGTAACCAAGACATACACTGACACCAAGTCACAAAGACATACACTGACACCAAGTCACAAAGACATACATTGACACCTAGTAACAAAGACATACACTTACAACAAGTAACACAGACTTACACTGACACCAACTAACAAATACAAACACTGACGCCATGTAACACAGACACACACTTACTCCCAGTAACACAGACACACACTTAAACAAAGTAACATAGACACACAATGACACCCAGTAACACAGACATAAACTGACACCAAGTAACAAAGACACACAATTACACAAAGTCACAAAGACATACACTTACACCAAGTAACAAAGACATACACTGACACCAAGTAACAAAGTCATACACTTACACCCAGTAACAAAGACATACACTGACTCCAAGTAACAAAGACAAACACTTACACCAAGTAACAAAGATACACACTGACACCAAGTAACAAACACAAACACTTACACCAAGTAACAAAGACATACACTTACACCAAGTAACAAAGAGACACACTGACACCCAGTAACCCAGACACGCACTGACACCAAAAAACAAAGACACACACTTACACCATGTAACAAAGACATACACTAACACCAATTAACAAAGACAAACACTGACACCCAGTAACACAGACAGGAACTGACACCAAGCAATAAAGACATAAACTTACACCAAGTAACAGAGACACACACTGACACCAAGTAACAAAGACAAACACTTCCACCAAGTAGCAAAGACATACACTTGCACCAAGTAACAAAGACACACACTGACACCAAGTAACAAAGACACACACTTACACCAAGTAACAAAGACATACATTGACACCTAGTAACAAAGACATACACTTACACCAAGTAACACCGACATACACTGACACCAACTAACAAATACAAACACTGACGCCATGTAACACAGACACACACTTACTCCCAGTAACACAGACACACACTTAAACAAAGTAACATAGACACACAATGACACCCAGTAACAAAGTCATACACTTACACCGAGTAACAAAGACATACACTGACTCCAAGGAACAAACACAAACACTTACACCAAGTAACAAAGACATACAGTTACACCAAGTAACAAAGAGACACACTGAAACCCAGTAACACAGACACGCACTGACACCAAATAACAAAGACACACACTTACACCAAGTAACAAAGACATACACTAACACCAATTAACAAAGACAAACACTGACACCCAGTAACACAGACAGGAACTGACACCAAGCAATAAAGACATAAACTTACACCAAGTAACAGAGACACACACCGACACCAAGTAACAAAGACAAACACTTACACCAAGTAACAAAGACATACACTTGCACCAAGTAACAAAGACACACACTGACACCAAGTAACAAAGACATAAACTTTCACCAAGTAACAAAGACACACACTGACACCAAGTAACAAAGACACACACTTACACCAAGTAACAAAGACATACATTGACACCTAGTAACAAAGACATACACTTACACCAAGTAACACAGACATACACTGACACCAACTAACAAATACAAACACTGACGCCATGTAACACAGACACACACTTCCTCCCAGTAACACAGACACACACTTAAAAAAAGTAACATAGACACACAATGACACCCAGTAACACAGACATAAAATGACACCAAGTAACAAAGACACACAATTACACAAAGTCACAAAGACATACACTTACACCAAGTAACAAAGACATACACTGACACCAAGTAACAAAGTCATACACTTACACCCAGTAACAAAGACATACACTGACTCCAGGTAACAAAGACATACACTTACACCAAGTAACAAAGACATACACTTACACCAAGTAACAAAGAGACACACTGACACCCAGTAACACAGCCACGCACTGACACCAAATAACAAAGACACACACTTACACCGAGTAACAAAGACATACACTAACACCAATTAACAAAGACAAACACTGACACCCCGTAACACAGACAGGAAATGACACCAAGCAATAAAGGCATAAACTAACACCAAGTAACAGAGATACACACTGACACCAAGTAACAAAGACATACACTTGCACCAAGTAACAAAGACACACGCTGACACCAAGTAACAAAGACATAAACTTTCACCTAGTAACAAATACACACACTGACACCAAGTAACAAAGACACACACTGACACCAAGTAACAAAGACATGCACTTGCACCAAGTAACAAAGACACAGACTGAGACTAAGTAACACAGACAGACACTGACACCCAGTAACAAAGACATTCACTGAAACCCAGTGACACAGACACACACGGACACCAAGTAAAAAGACATACACTGACACCCAGTAACAAAGAATGACACTGGCACCAAGTAACATTGACACACACTTACACCAAGTAACAAAGACATACACTGATACCCAGTAACACAGACACACACTCACTGACACGCAGTAACACAGAGAAACTCTGATACACAGTAACAAAGACATACACTGACACCCAGTAACACAGACACACACTGACACCAAATAATAAAGACATACACTGACACCCAGTAACAAAGACAGACACTGACACCAAGTAACACTGACACACACTTACACCAAGTAACAAAGACATACACTGATACCCAGTAACACAGACATACACACACTGACACCCAGTAACAAAGACTAACTCAGACACACACTGTCACCAAGTAACAAAGACACACACTTGACACCACGTAACACAGACATGCACTGACACCAAGTATCAAAGACATACATTGGGACCCAGTAACACAGACACACACTTACACCAAGTAATAAAGACATACACTGACACCAAGTAACAATTTGACATGCTGTTCTCCCTTCGTCAGATACAGGAGAAATGCCGTGAACAACAGATGCCCCTCTACATTGCTTTCATTGATCTCACCAAAGCCTTTGACCTCGTCAGCAGACGTGGTCTCTTCAGACTACTAGAAAAGATCGGATGTCCACCAAAGCTACTAAGTATCATCACCTCATTCCATGACAATATGAAAGGCACAATTCAACATGGTGGCTCCTCATCAGAGCCCTTTCCTATCCTGAGTGGTGTGAAACAGGGCTGTGTTCTCGCACCCACACTTTTTGGGATTTTCTTCTCCCTGCTGCTTTCACATGCGTTCAAATCCTCTGAAGAAGGAATTTTCCTCCACACAAGATCAGGGGGCAGGTTGTTCAACCTTGCCCGTCTAAGAGCGAAGTCCAAAGTACGGAAAGTCCTCATCAGAGAACTCCTCTTTGCTGACGATGCTGCTTTAACATCTCACACTGAAGAATGCCTGCAGAGTCTCATCGACAGGTTTGCGTCTGCCTGCAATGAATTTGGCCTAACCATCAGCCTCAAGAAAACGAACATCATGGGGCAGGATGTCAGAAATGCTCCATCCATCAATATTGGCGACCACGCTCTGGAAGTGGTTCAAGAGTTCACCTACCTAGGCTCAACTATCACCAGTAACCTGTCTCTAGATGCAGAAATCAACAAGCGCATGGGTAAGGCTTCCACTGCTATGTTCAGACTGGCCAAGAGAGTGTGGGAAAATGGCGCACTGACACGGAACACAAAAGTCCGAGTGTATCAGGCCTGTGTCCTCAGTACCTTGCTCTACGGCAGCGAGGCCTGGACAACGTATGCCAGCCAAGAGCGACGTCTCAATTCATTCCATCTTCGCTGCCTTCGGAGAATACTTGGCATCAGGTGGCAGGACTATATCTCCAACACAGAAGTCCTTGAAGCGGCCAACATCCCCAGCTTATACACACTACTGAGTCAGCGGCGCTTGAGATGGCTTGGCCATGTGAGCCGCATGGAAGATGGCAGGATCCCCAAAGACACATTGTACAGCGAGCTCGCCACTGGTATCAGACCCACCGGCCGTCCATGTCTCCGTTATAAAGACGTCTGCAAACGCGACATGAAATCGTGTGACATTGATCACAAGTCGTGGGAGTCAGTTGCCAGCATTCGCCAGAGCTGGCGGGCAGCCATAAAGACAGGGCTAAATTGTGGCGAGTCGAAGAGACTTAGTAGTTGGCAGGAAAAAAGACAGAGGCGCAAGGGGAGAGCCAACTGTGCAACAGCCCCAACAAACAAATTTCTCTGCAGCACCTGTGGAAGAGCCTGTCACTCCAGAATTGGCCTTTATAGCCACTCCAGGCGCTGCTTCACAAACCACTGACCACCTCCAGGCGCGTATCCATTGTCTCTCGAGATAAGGAGGCCCAAAAGAAAGAAAGAACATTGGGACCCAGTAACACAGACACACACTTACACCAAGTAATAAAGACATACACTGACACCAAGTAACAAAGGCATACACTGATACCCAGTAACACAGACACACACTTACACCAAGTAACAAAGACAAACACTTACACCTAGTAACACAGACATACACTGACACCAAGTAACAAAGACATACAATGACACCCAGTAACAAAGTCATACACTGACACCAAGTCACAAAGACATACACTGACACCCAGTAACAAAGACATACACTGACCCCAAGTCACAAAGACACACACTGACACCAAGTAACAAAGACATACACTGATACCCAGTAACACAGACACACACTTACACCAAGTAACAAAGACATACACTGACACCAAGTAACAAAGACATACACTGACACCAAGTAACAAAGACACACACTTACACCAAATCACAAAGACATACACTTAAACCAAGTAACAAAGACATACACTTACACCCAATAACAAAGACATAAACTGACACCAAGTAACAAAGACATACACTGACACCAAGTAACAAAGACATACACTGATACCCAGTAACACAGACACACACTTACACCAAGTAACAAAGACACACACTGACACCACGTAACACAGACATGCACTGACACCAAGTATCAAAGACATACATTGGGACCCAGTAACACAGACACACACTTACACCAAGTAATAAAGACATACACTGACACCAAGTAACAAAGGCATACACTGATACCCAGTAACACAGACACACACTTACACCAAGTAACAAAGACAAACACTTACACCTATTAACACAGACATACACTGAAACCAAGTAACAACGACATACAATGACACCCAGTAACAAAGTCATACACTGACACCAAGTCACAAAGACATACACTGACACCCAGTAACAAAGACATACACTGACCCCAAGTCACAAAGACACACACTGACACCAAGTAACAAAGACATACACTGATACCCAGTAACACAGACACACACTTACACCAAGTAACAAAGACATACACTGACACCCAGTAACAAAGAAATACACTGACACCAAGTCACAAAGACATACACTGACAACCAGTAACAAAGACATACACTGACACCAAGTCACAAAGACATACACTGACACCAAGTCACAAAGACATACATTGACACCAAGTAACAAAGACATACACTTACACCAAGTCACAAAGACATACACTGACACCAAGTCACAAAGACATACATTGACACCAAGTAACAAAGACATACACTGACACCAAGTAACAAAGACATACACTGACACCCAGTAACAAAGACATACACTGACACCAAGTCACAAAGACATACACTGACAACCAGTAACAAAGACATACACTGACACCAAGTCACAAAGACATACACTGACACCAAGTCACAAAGACATACATTGACACCAAGTAACAAAGACATACACTTACACCAAGTAACACAGACATACACTGACACCAACTAACAAATACAAACACTGACGCCATGTACCACAGACACACACTTACTCCCAGTAACAAAGACACACACTTAAACAAAGTAACATAGACACACAATGACACCCAGTAACACAGACATAAACTGACACCAAGTAACAAAGACACGCAATTACACAAAGTCACAAAGACATACACTTACACCAAGTAACAAAGACATACACTGACACCAAGTAACAAAGTCATACACTTACACCCAGTAACAAAGACATACACTTACACCAAGTAACAAAGACACACACTCACACCAAGTAACAAACACAAACACTTACACCAAGTAACAAAGACATACATTTACACCAAGTCACAAAGACATACACTGATACCCAGTAACACAGACACACACTTACACCAAGTAACAAAGACATACACTGACACCAAGTAACAAAGACATACACTGACACCAAGTAACAAAGACACACACTCACACCAAGTAACAAACACAAACACTTACACCAAGTAACAAAGACATACATTGACACCTAGTAACAAAGACATACACTTACACCAAGTAACACAGACATACACTGACACCAACTAACAAATACAAACACTGACGCCATGTAACACAGACACACGCTTACACCCAGTAACAAAGACACACACTTAAACAAAGTAACATAGACACACAATGACACCCAGTAACACAGACATAAACTGACACCAAGTAACAAAGACACACAATTACACAAAGTCACAAACACATACACTTACACCAAGTAACAAAGACATACACTGACACCAAGTAACAAAGTCATACACTTACACCCAGTAACAAAGACATACACTGACTCCAAGTAACAAAGACAAACACTTACACCAAGTAACAAAGACACACACTGACACCAAGTAACAAACACAAACACTTACACCAAGTAACAAAGACATACACTTACACCAAGTAACAAAGAGAAACACTGACACCCAGTAACACAGACACGCACAGACACCAAGTAACAAAGACACACACTTACACCAAGTAACAAAGACATACACTAACACCAATTAACAAAGACAAACACTGACACCAAGTAACAAAGACAAACACTTACACCAATTAACAAAGACATACACTTGCACCAAGTAACAAAGACACACACTGACACCTAGTAACAAAGACATAAACTTTCACCAAGTAACAAAGACACACACTGACACCAAGTAACAAAGACATACACTTGCACCAAGTAACAAAGACACAGACTGAGACTAAGTAACACAGACAGACACTGACACCCAGTAACAAAGACATACACTGAAACCCAGTGACACAGACACTCACGGACACCAAGTAAAAAGACATACACTGACACCCAGTAACAAAGACTGACACTGACACCAAGTAACATTGACACACACTTACACCAAGTAACAAAGACATACACTGATACCCAGTAACACAGACACACACTCACTGACACCCAGTAACAGAGAAACTCTGATACACTGTAACAAAGACATACACTGACACCCAGTAACACAGACACACACTGACACCAAGTAATAAAGACATACACTGACACCCAGTAACAAAGACATACACTGACACCAAGTAACACTGACACACACTGACACCAAGTAACAAAGACATACACTGCCACCCAGTAACACAGACACACACACTGACACCCAGTAACATGGAGAAACACTGATACACAGTAAAAAGACTAACTCAGAAACACACTGACACCACGTAACACATACATACACTGACACCAAGTCACAAAGACATACACTGGCACCCAGTAACACAGACACACACTTACACCAAGTAATAAAGACATACACTGACACCAAGTAACAAAGGCATACACTGATACCCAGTAACACAGACACACACTTACACCAAGTAACAAAGACAAAAACTCACACCAATTAACACAGACATACACTGACACCAAGTAACAAAGACATACAATGACCCCCAGTAACAAAGACATACACTGACCCCAAGTCACAAAGACATACACTTACACCAAGTAACACAGACATACACTGACACCAAGTAGCAAAGACATACAATTACACCAAGTAACATTGACACACACTTACACCAAGTAACACAGACATACACAGACACCAAGTAACAAAGACATACACTGACAGCAAGTAACAAAGATATACAATTACACCAAGTAACAAAGACACACACTTACACCAAGTAACAAAGACATACACTGACAACAAGTAACAAAGACATACAATTACACCAAGTAACAATAGACACACACTTACACCAAGTAACACAGACATACACTGACACCATGTATCAAAGAAATACACTGTTACCCAGGAACACAGACACACACTTACACCAAGTAACAAAGACATACACTGATACCCAGTAACACAGACACACACTCACTGACACCCAGTAACAGAGAAACTCTGATACGCTGTAACAAAGACATACACTGACACCCAGTAACACAGACACACACTGACACCAAGTAATAAAGACATACACTGACACCCAGTAACAAAGACAGACACTGACACCAAGTAACACTGACACACACTGACACCAAGTAACAAAGACATACACTGATACCCAGTAACACAGACACACACACACTGACACCCAGTAACATAGAGAAACACTGATACACATTAAGAAAGACTAACTCCGACACACACTGACACCACGTAACACATACATACACTGACACCAAGTATCAAAGACATACACTGGCACCCAGTAACACAGACACACACTTACACCAAGTAATAAAGAAATACACTGACACCAAGTAACGAAGGCTTACACTGATACCCAGTAACACAGACACACACTTACACCAAGTAACAAAGACAAAAACTTACACCAAGTAACACAGACATACACTGACACCAAGTAACAAAGACATACAATGACACCCAGTAACAAAGTCATACACTGACACCAAGTCACAAAGACATACACTGACACCCAGTAACAAAGACATACAATGACCCCAAGTCACAAAGACATACACTTACACCAAGTAACACAGACATACACTGACACCAAGTAACAAAGACATACAATTACACCAAGTAACATTGACACACACTTACACCAAGTAACACAGACATACACTGACACCATGTAACAAAGACATACACTGACAGCAAGTAACAAAGATATACAATTACACCAAGTAACAAAGACACACACTTACACCAAGTAACAAAGACATACACTGACACCAAGAAACAAAGACATACAATTACACCAAGTAACAATAGACACACACTTACACCAAGTAACACAGACATACACTGACACCATGTAACCAAGACATACACTGTTACCCAGGAACACAGACATACACTTACACCAAGTAACAAAGACATGCACTGATACCAAGTAACACAGACACACACTTACTCCAAGTAACACAGACACACACTGACACCCAGTAACACAGACATACACTGACACCAAGTCACAAAGACATACACTGACACCAAGTAACACTGACACACACTTACACCAAGTAACACAGACATACACTGATACCAAGTAACACAGACACACACTTACACCAAGTAACAAAGACATACACTGATACCCAGTAACACAGACACACACTTACACCAAGTAACAACGACATACACTGACACCAAGTAACAAAGACATACACTTACACCAACTAACAAAGACACACACTTACACCAAGTAAGACAGACATACACTGATACCAAGTAACACAGACACACACTTACACCAAGTAACAAAGACATACACTGACAACAAGTCACAAAGACATACAATTACACCAAGTAACAAAGACACACACTTACACCAAGTAACACAGACATACACTGACACCAAGTCACAAAGACACACACTTACACCAAGTAACAAAGACATACACTGATACCAAGTAACACAGACACACACTTACACCAAGTAACAGAGACACACACTTACACCAAGTAACAAAGACATACACGTACACCCAGTAACAAAGACATTAACTGACACCAAGTAACAAAGACACACACTGACACCAAGTAACAAAGACAAACACTTACACCAAGTAACAAAGGCATACACTTACACCAAGTAACATCGACACACAATGACACACAATAACACAGACACGCACTGACAACAAGTAACAAAGACACACACTTACACCAAGTAACAAAGACAAACAATGACACCCAGTAACACAGACACGAACTGACACCAAGCAATAAAGACGTAAACTTACACCAAGTAACAGAGACACACACTGACACCAAGTAACAAAGACAAACACTTACACCAAGTAACAAAGACATACACTTGCACCAAGTAACAAAGACACACACTGACACCAAGTAACAAAGACATAAACTTTCACCAAGTAACAAAGACACAGACTGAGACTAAGTAACACAGACAGACACTGACACCCAGTAACAAAGACATACACTGAAACCCAGTGAAACTGACACACACGGACACCAAGAAAAAATACATACACTGACACCCAGTAACAAAGACTGACACTGACACCAAGTAACATTGACACACACTTACACCAAGTGACAAAGACATACACTGATACCCAGTAACACAGACACACACTCACTGACACCCAGTAACAGAGAAACTCTGATACACTGTAACAAAGACATACACTGACACCCAGTAACACAGACACACACTGGCACCAAGTAATAAAGACATACACTGACACCCAGTAACAAAGACAGCCACTGACACCAAGTAACACTGACACACACTGACACCAAGTAACAAAGACATACACTGATACCCAGTAACACAGACACACACACACTGAAGCCCAGTAACATAGAGAAACACTGATACACAGTAACAAAGACTAACTCAGACACACACTGACACCACGTAACACATACATACACTGACACCAAGTATCAAAGACATACACTGGCACCCAGTAACACAGACACACACTTACACCAAGTAATAAAGACATACACTGACACCAAGTAACAAAGGCATACACTGATACCCAGTAACACAGACACACACTTACACCAAGTAACAAAGACAAACACTTACACCAAGTAACAAAGACATACTCTGATCCCCAGTAACACAGACACACACTTACGCAAAGTAACAAAGACACACACTTCCACCAAGTAACACAGACATACACTGACACCAAGTAACAAAGACATACACTGACACCCAGTAACAAAGACATACACTGACACCAATTCACAAAGACATACACTGACACCCAGTAACAAAGACATACACTGACACCAAGTCACAAAGACATACACTGACACCAAGTAACAAAGACATACACAGATACCCAGTAACACAGACACACACTTACACCAAGTAACAAAGACATACACTGACACCAAGTAACAAAGACATGCACTTACACCAAGTAACACAGACATACCTTGACACCAAGTAACAAAGACAAACAATTAAACCAAGTAACAAAGACAAACACTTACACCAAGTAACACAGACATACACTGACACCAAGTAACACAGACACACACTTCCACCAAGTAACAAAGACATACACTGAGACCCAGTAACAAAGACATACATTGACACCAAGTCACAAAGAAGTACACTGACACCCAGTAACAAAGACACACACTGACACCATGTAACACAGACATACACTGACACTAAGTAACAAAGACATGCACTGACACCCAGTAACACAGACACACACTTACACCAAGTAACAAAGACATACACTGACACCAAGTAACAAAGACATACACTGATACCCAGTAACACAGACACACACTTACGTCAAGTAACAAAGACACACACTTCCACCAAGTAACACAGACATACACTGACACCAAGTTACAAAGACATACACTGACACCCAGTAACAAAGACATACACTGACACCAAGTCACAAAGACATACACTGACACCCAGTAACAAAGACATACACTGACACTAAGTCACAAAGACATACACTGACCCCAAGTAACAAAGACATATACTGATACCCAGTAACACAGACACACACTAACACCAAGTAACAAAGACATACACTGACACCAAGTAACAAAGACATACACTTACACCAAGTAGCACAGACATACACTGAAACCAAGTAACAAAGACATACAAATAAACCAAGTAACAAAGACACACACTTACACCAAGTAACAAAGACATACACTGACACCAAGTAACACAGACACACACTTCCACCAAGTAACAAAGACATACACTGACACCAAGTAACACAGACATACACTTACACCAAGTAACACAGACACACACTGTCACCAAGTAATAAAGACATACACTGACACCCAGTAACAAAGACATACACTGACACCAAGTCACAAAGACATATACTGACACCAAGTAACAAAAGACGTACACTGATACCCAGTAACACAGACACACACTCACTGACACCCAGTAACAGAGAAACTCTGATACGCTGTAACAAAGACATACACTGACACCCAGTAACACAGACACACACTGACACCAAGTAATAAAGACATACACTGACACCCAGTAACAAAGACAGACACTGACACCAAGTAACACTGACACACACTGACACCAAGTAACAAAGACATACACTGATACCCAGTAACACAGACACACACACACTGACACCCAGTAACATAGAGAAACACTGATACACAGTAAGAAAGACTAACTCCGACGCACACTGACACCACGTAACACATACATACACTGACACCAAGTATCAAAGACATACACTGGCACCCAGTAACACAGACACACACTTCCACCAAGTAATAAAGAAATACACTGACACCAAGTAACGAAGGCTTACACTGATACCCAGTAACACAGACACACACTTACACCAAGTAACAAAGACAAAAACTTACACCAAGTAACACAGACATACACTGACACCAAGTAACAAAGACATACAATGACACCCAGTAACAAAGTCATACACTGACACCAAGTCACAAAGACATACACTGACACCCAGTAACAAAGACATACAATGACCCCAAGTCACAAAGACATACACTTACACCAAGTAACACAGACATACACTGACACCAAGTAACAAAGACATACAATTACACCAAGTAACATTGACACACACTTACACCAAGTAACACAGACATACACTGACACCATGTAACAAAGACATACACTGACAGCAAGTAACAAAGATATACAATTACACCAAGTAACAAAGACACACACTTACACCAAGTAACAAAGACATACACTGACACCAAGAAACAAAGACATACAATTACACCAAGTAACAATAGACACACACTTACACCAAGTAACACAGACATACACTGACACCATGTAACCAAGACATACACTGTTACCCAGGAACACAGACATACACTTACACCAAGTAACAAAGACATGCACTGATACCAAGTAACACAGACACACACTTACTCCAAGTAACACAGACACACACTGACACCCAGTAACACAGACATACACTGACACCAAGTCACAAAGACATACACTGACACCAAGTAACACTGACACACACTTACACCAAGTAACACAGACATACACTGATACCAAGTAACACAGACACACACTTACAACAAGTAACAAAGACATACACTGATACCCAGTAACACAGACACACACTTACACCAAGTAACAACCACATACACTGACACCAAGTAACAAAGACATACACTTACACCAACTAACAAAGACACACACTTACACCAAGTAAGACAGACATACACTGATACCAAGTAACACAGACACACACTTACACCAAGTAACAAAGACATACACTGACAACAAGTCACAAAGACATACAATTACACCAAGTAACAAAGACACACACTTACACCAAGTAACACAGACATACACTGACACCAAGTCACAAAGACACACACTTACACCAAGTAACAAAGACATACACTGATACCAAGTAACACAGACACACACTTACACCAAGTAACAGAGACACACACTTACACCAAGTAACAAAGACATACACGTACACCCAGTAACAAAGACATACACTGACACCAAGTAACAAAGACACACACTGACACTGAGTAACAAAGACAAACACTTACACCAAGTAACAAAGGCATACACTTACACCAAGTAACATCGACACACAATGACACACAATAACACAGACACGCACTGACAACAAGTAACAAAGACACACACTTACACCAAGTAACAAAGACATACACTGACACCAAGTAACAAAGACACACACCTACACCAAATCACAAAGACATACACTTACACCAAGTAACAAAGACAAACAATGACACCCAGTAACACAGACACGAACTGACACCAAGCAATAAAGACGTAAACTTACACCAAGTAACAGAGACACACACTGACACCAAGTAACAAAGACAAACACTTACACCAAGTAACAAAGACATACACTTGCACCAAGTAACAAAGACACACACTGACACCAAGTAACAAAGACATAAACTTTCACCAAGTAACAAAGACACAGGCTGAGACTAAGTAACACAGACATACACTGACACCCAGTAACAAAGACATACACTGAAACCCAGTGAAACTGACACACACGGACACCAAGAAAAAATACATACACTGACACCCAGTAACAAAGACTGACACTGACACCAAGTAACATTGACACACACTTACACCAAGTGACAAAGACATACACTGATACCCAGTAACACAGACACACACTCACTGACACCCAGTAACAGAGAAACTCAGATACACTGTAACAAAGACATACACTGACACCCAGTAACACAGACACACACTGGCACCAAGTAATAAAGACATACACTGACACCCAGTAACAAAGACAGCCACTGACACCAAGTAACACTGACACACACTGACACCAAGTAACAAAGACATACACTGATACCCAGTAACACAGACACACACACACTGACGCCCAGTAACATAGAGAAACACTGATACACAGTAACAAAGACTAACTCAGACACACACTGACACCACGTAACACATACATACACTGACACCAAGTATCAAAGACATACACTGGCACCCAGTAACACAGACACACACTTACACCAAGTAATAAAGACATACACTGACACCAAGTAACAAAGGCATACACTGATACCCAGTAACACAGACACACACTTACACCAAGTAACAAAGACAAACACTTACACCAAGTAACAAAGACATACTCTGATCCCCAGTAACACAGACACACACTTACGCAAAGTAACAAAGACACACACTTCCACCAAGTAACACAGACATACACTGACACCAAGTAACAAAGACATACACTGACACCCAGTAACAAAGACATACACTGACACCAATTCACAAAGACATACACTGACACCCAGTAACAAAGACATACACTGACACCAAGTCACAAAGACATACACTGACACCAAGTAACAAAGACATACACGGATACCCAGTAACACAGACACACACTTACACCAAGTAACAAAGACATACACTGACACCAAGTAACAAAGACATGCACTTACACCAAGTAACACAGACATACCTTGACACCATGTAACAAAGACATACAATTAAACCAAGTAACAAAGACACACACTTACACCAAGTAACACAGACATACACTGACACCAAGTAACACAGACACACACTTCCACCAAGTAACAAAGACATACACTGAGACCCAGTAACAAAGACATACATTGACACCAAGTCACAAAGAAGTACACTGACACCCAGCAACAAAGACACACACTGACACCATGTAACACAGACATACACTGACACTAAGTAACAAAGACATGCACTGACACCCATTAACACAGACACACACTTACACCAAGTAACAAAGACATACACTGACACCAAGTAACAAAGACATACACTGATACCCAGTAACACAGACACACACTTACGTCAAGTAACAAAGACACACACTTCCACCAAGTAACACAGACATACACTGACACCAAGTTACAAAGACATACACTGACACCCAGTAACGAAGACATACACTGACACCAAGTCACAAAGACATACACTGACACCCAGTAACAAAGACATACACTGACACTAAGTCACAAAGACATACACTGACCCCAAGTAACAAAGACATATACTGATACCCAGTAACACAGACACACACTAACACCAAGTAACAAAGACATACACTGACACCAAGTAACAAAGACATACACTTACACCAAGTAGCACAGACATACACTGAAACCAAGTAACAAAGACATACAATTAAACCAAGTAACAAAGACACACACTTACACCAAGTAACAAAGACATACACTGACACCAAGTAACACAGACACACACTTCCACCAAGTAACAAAGACATACACTGACACCAAGTAACACAGACATACACTTACACCAAGTAACACAGACACACACTGTCACCAAGTAATAAAGACATACACTGACACCCAGTAACAAAGACATACACTGACACCAAGTCACAAAGACATACACTGACACCAAGTATCAAAAGACATACACTGACACCAAGTAACAAAGACATACACTGATACCCAGTAACACAGACACACACTTACACCAAGTAACAAAGACATAGATTGACACCAAGTAACAAAGAAATACACTTACACCAAGTAACACAGTCATACACCGACACCAAGTAACAAAGACACACACTTACACCAAGTAACACAGACATACAGTGATACCAAGTAACACAGACACACACTTACACCAAGTAACACAGACACACACTTACACCAAGTAACAAAGACATACACTGACAACAAGTAACAAAGACATACAATTGCACCAAGTAACAAAGACACACACTTACACCAAGTAACAAAGACATACACTTACACCCAGTAACAAAGACATACACTGACACCAAGTAACAAAGAAACACACTGACACCAAGTAACAATGACATACACTTACACCAATTAACAAAGACACACACTGACACCAATTAACAAAGACAAACACTGACACCAAGTAACAAAGGCATACACTTACACCAAGTAACATAGACATACACTGATACCCAGTAACACAGACACACACTTACACCAAGTAACAACGACATACACTGACACCAAGTAACAAAGAAACACACTGACACCAAGTAACAATGACATACACTTACACCAATTAACAAAGACACACACTGACACCAATTAACAAAGACAAACACTGACACCAAGTAACAAAGGCATACACTTACACCAAGTAACAAAGACATATACTGATACCCAGTAACACAGACACACACTAACACCAAGTAACACAGACATACACTGAGACCAATTTACAAAGACATACACTGTTACCCAGGAACACAGACACACACTTACACCAAGTAACAAAGACATACACTGATACCAAGTAACACAGACAGACACTTTCACCAAGTAACACAGACACACACTTACACCAAGTAACAAAGACATACACTTACACCCAGTAACAAAGACATACACTGACACCAAGTAACAAAGAAACACACTGACACCAAGTAACAATGACATACACTTACACCAATTAACAAAGACACACACTGACACCAATTAACAAAGACAAACACTGACACCAAGTAACAAAGGCATACACTTACACCAAGTAACATAGACATACACTGATACCCAGTAACACAGACACACACTTACACCAAGTAACAACGACATACACTGACACCAAGTAACAAAGACATACACTTACACCAACTAACAAAGACACACACTTACACCAAGTAACACAGACATACACTGATACCCAGTAACACAGACACACACTAACACCAAGTAACAAAGACATACACGGACACCAAGTAACAAAGACATACACTTACACCAAGTAACACAGACATACACTGAAACCAAGTAACAAAGACATACAATTAAACCAAGTAACAAAGACACACACTTACACCAAGTAACACAGACATACACTGACACCAAGTAACACAGACACACACTTCCACCAAGTAACAAAGACATACACTGACACCAAGTAACACAGACATACAATTACACCAAGTAACACAGACACACACTGTCACCAAGTAACAAAGACATACACTGACACCCAGTAACAAAGACATACACTGACACCAAGTCACAAAGACATACACTGACACCAAGTAACAAAAGACATACACTGACACCAAGTAACAAAGACATACACTGATACCCAGTAACACAGACACACACTTACACCAAGTAACAACGACATACACTGACACCAAGTAACAAAGACATACACTTACACCAACTAACAAAGACACACACTTACACCAAGTAACACAGACATACACTGATACCAAGTAACACAGACACACACTTACACCAAGTAACAAAGACATACACTGACAACAAGTCACAAAGACATACAATTACACCAAGTAACAAAGACGCACACTTACACCAAGTAACACAGACATACATTGACACCAAGTCACAAAGACACACACTTACACCAAGTAACAAAGACATACACTGATACCAAGTAACATAGACACACACTTACACCAAGTAACAGAGACACACACTTAGACCAAGTAACAAAGACATACACGTACACCCAGTAACAAAGACATACACTGACACCAAGTAAAAAAGACACACACTGACACCAAGTAACAAAGACAAACACTTACACCAAGTAACAAAGGCATACACTTACACCAAGTAACATCGACACACAATGACACACAATAACACAGACACGCACTGACAACAAGTAACAAAGACACACACTTACACCAAGTAACAAAGACATACACTGACACCAAGTAACAAAGACACACACTTACACCAAATCACAAAGACATACACTTACACCAAGTAACAAAGACAAACACTGACACCCAGTAACACAGACACGAACTGACACCAAGCAATAAAGACGTAAACTTACACCAAGTAACAGAGACACACACTGACACCAAGTAACAAAGACAAACACTTACACCAAGTAACAAAGACATACACTTGCACCAAGTAACAAAGACACACACTGACACCAAGTAACAAAGACATAAACTTTCACCAAGTAACAGAGACACACACTGACACCAAGTAACAAAGACAAACACTTACACCAAGTAACAAAGACATACACTTGCACCAAGTAACAAAGACATACTCTGATCCCCAGTAACACAGACACACACTTACGCAAAGTAACAAAGACACACACTTCCACCAAGTAACAAAGACATACACTGACACCAAGTAACAAAGACACAGACTGAGACCAAGTAACAATGACATACACTTACACCAATTAACAAAGACACACACTGACACCAATTAACAAAGACAAACACTGACACCAAGTAACAAAGGCATACACTTACACCAAGTAACATAGACATACACTGATACCCAGTAACACAGACTCACACTTACACCAAGTAACAACGACATACACTGACACCAAGTAACAAAGACATACACTTACACCAACTAACAAAGACACACACTTACACCAAGTAACACAGACATACACTGATACCCAGTAACACAGGCACACACTAACACCAAGTAACAAAGACATACACTTACACCAAGTAACACAGACATACACTGAAACCAAGTAACAAAGACATACAATTAAACCAAGTAACAAAGACACACACTTACACCAAGTAACACAGACATACACTGACACCAAGTAACACAGACACACACTTCCACCAAGTAACAAAGACATACACTGACACCAAGTAACACAGACATACAATTACACCAAGTAACACAGACACACACTGTCACCAAGTAACAAAGACATACACTGACACCCAGTAACAAAGACATACACTGACACCAAGTCACAAAGACATACACTGACACCAAGTAACAAAAGACATACACTGACACCAAGTAACAAAGACATACACTGATACCCAGTAACACAGACACACACTTACACCAAGTAACAAAGAGATACATTGACACCAAGTAACAAAGAAATACACTTACACCAAGTAACACAGACATACACCGACACCAAGTAACAAAGACACACACTTACCCCAAGTAACACAGACATACAGTGATACCAAGTAACACAGACACACACTTACACCAAGTAACACAGACACACACTTACACCAATTAACAAAGACATACACTGACAACAAGTAACAAAGACATACAATTGCACCAAGTAACAAAGACACACACTTACACCAAGTAACACAGACATACACTGAGTCCAATTAACAGAGACATACACTGTTACCCAGGAACACAGACACACACTTACACCAAGTAACAAAGACATACACTGATACCAAGTAACACAGACAGACACTTTCACCAAGTAACACAGACACACACTTACACCAAGTAACAAAGACATACACTTACACCCAGTAACAAAGACATACACTGACACCAAGTAACAAAGAAACACACTGACACCAAGTAACAATGACATACACTTACACCAATTAACAAAGACACACACTGACACCAATTAACAAAGACAAACACTGACACCAAGTAACAAAGGCATACACTTACACCAAGTAACATAGACATACACTGATACCCAGTAACACAGACTCACACTTACACCAAGTAACAACGACATACACTGACACCAAGTAACAAAGACATACACTTACACCAACTAACAAAGACACACACTTACACCAAGTAACACAGACATACACTGATACCAAGTAACACAGACACACACTTACACCAAGTAACAAAGACATACACTGACAGCAAGTCACAAAGACATACAATTACACCAAGTAACAAAGACACACACTTACACCAAGTAACACAGACATACACTGACTCCAAGTCACAAAGACACACACTTACACCAAGTAACAAAGACATAGACTGATACCAAGTAACACAGACACACACTTACACCAAGTAACAGAGACACACACTTACACCAAGTAACAAAGACATGCACGTACACCCAGTAACAAAGACATACACTGACACCAAGTAACAAAGACACACACTGACACCAAGTAACAAAGACAAACACTTACACCAAGTAACAAAGGCATACACTTACACCAAGTAACATCGACACACAATGACACACAGTAACACAGACACGCACTGACACCAAGTAACAAAGACACACACTTACACCAAATCACAAAGACATACACTTACACCAAGTAACAAAGACAAACACTGACACCCAGTAACACAGACACGAACTGACACCAAGCAATAAAGACATAAACTTACACCAAGTAACAGAGACACACACTGACACCAAGTCACAAAGACACACACTTACACCAAGTCACAAAGACACACACTTACACCAAGTAACAAAGACATACACTGATACCAAGTAACACAGACACACACTTACACCAAGTAACAGAGACGCACACTTACACCAAGTAACAAAGACATACACGTACACCCAGTAACAAAGACATACACTGACACCAAGTAACAAAGACACACACTGACACCAAGTAACAAAGACAAACACTTACACCAAGTAACAAAGGCATACACTTACACCAAGTAACATCGACACACAATGACACACAGTAACACAGACACGCACTGACACCAAGTAACAAAGACACACACTTACACCAAGTAACAAAGACATACACTGACACCAAGTAACAAAGACACACACTTACCCCAAATCACAAAGACATACACTTACACCAAGTAACAAAGACAAACACTGACACCCAGTAACAAAGACACGAACTGACACCAAGCAATAAAGACATAAACTTACACCAAGTAGCAGAGTCACACACTGACACCAAGTAACAAAGACATACACTGACACCCAGGAACAAAGACATACACTGACACCAAGTCACAAAGATATACACTGACACCCAGTAACAAAGACATACACTGACACCAAGTAACAAAGACAAACACTGACACCCAGTAACACAGACATAAACTTTCACCAAGTAACAAAGACACACACTGACACCAAGTAACAAAGACACACACTGACACCAAGTAACAAAGACATACACTTGCACCAAGTAACAAAGACACAGACTGAGACTAAGTAACACAGACAGACACTGACACCCAGTAACAAAGACATACACTGAAACCCAGTGACACAGACACACACGGACACCAAGTAAAAATACATACACTGACACCCAGTAACAAAGACTGACACTGACACCAAGTAACATTGACACACACTTACACCAAGTAACAAAGACATACACTGATACCCAGTAACACAGACACACACTCACTGACACCCAGTAACAGAGAAACTCTGATACACTGTAACAAAGACATACACTGACACCCTGTAGCACAGACACACACTGACACCAAGTAATAAAGACATACACTGACACCCAGTAACAAAGACAGACACTGACACCAAGTAACACTGACACACACTGACACCAAGTAACAAAGACATACACTGATACCCAGTAACACAGACACACACACACTGACACCCAGTAACATAGAGAAACACTGATACACAGTAACAAAGACTAACTCAGACACACACTGACACCACGTAACACATACATACACTGACACCAAGTAACATAGACATACACTGATACATCAGTAACGCAGACTCACACTTACACCAAGTAACAACGACATACACTGACACCAAGTAACAAAGACATACACTTACACCAAGTAACAAAGACACACACTTACACCAAGTAACACAGACATACACTGATACCAAGTAACACAGACACACACTTACACCAAGTAACAAAGACATACACTGACAACAAGTCACAAAGACATACAATTACACCAAGTAACAAAGACACACACTTACACCAAGTAACACAGACATACACTGACACCAAGTCACAAAGACACACACTTACACCAAGTAACAAAGACATACACTGATACCAAGTAACACAGACAAACACTTACACCAAGTAACAGAGACACACACTTACACCAAGTAACAAAGACATACACGTACACCCAGTAACAAAGACATACACTGACACCAAGTAACAAAGACACACACTGACACCAAGTAACAAAGACAAACACTTACACCAAGTCACAAAGGCATACACTTACACCAAGTAACATCGACACACAATGACACACAGTAACACAGACACGCACTGACACCAAGTAACAAAGACACACACTTACACCAAATCACAAAGACATACACTTACACCAAGTAACAAAGACAAACACTGACACCCAGTAACACAGACACGAACTGACACCAAGCAATAAAGACATAAACTTACACCAAGTAACAGAGACACACACTGACACCAAGTAACAAAGACATACACTGACACCAAGTCACAAAGACACACACTTACACCAAGTAACAAAGACATACACTGATACCAAGTAACACAGACACACACTTACACCAAGTAACAGAGACACACACTTACACCAAGTAACAAAGACATACACGTACACCCAGTAACAAACACATACACTGACACCAAGTAACAAAGACAAACACTGACACCAAGTAACAAAGACAAACACTTACACCAAGTAACAAAGGCATACACTTACACCAAGTAACATCGACACACAATGACACACAGTAACACAGACACGCACTGACACCAAGTAACAAAGACGCACACTTACACCAAGTAACAAAGACATACACTGACACCAAGTAACAAATACACACACTTACCCCAAATCACAAAGACATACACTTACACCAAGTAACAAAGACAAACACTGACACCCAGGAACACAGACACACACTGACACCAAGTAATAAAGACATACACTGACACCCAGTAACAAGGACAGACACTGACACCAAGTAGCACTGACACACACTGACACCAAGTTACAAAGACATACACTGATACCCAGTAACTCAGACACACACACACTGACACCCAGTAACATGGAGAAACACTGATACACTGTAACAAAGACTAACTCAGACACACACTGACACCACGTAACACATACATACACTGACACCAAGTAACATAGACATACACTGATACCCAGTAACACAGACTCACACTTACACCAAGTAACAACGACATACACTGACACCAAGTAACAAAGACATACACTTACACCAAGTAACAAAGACACACACTTACACCAAGTAACACAGACATACACTGATACCAAGTATCACAGACACACACTTACACCAAGTAACAAAGACATACACTGACAACAAGTCACAAAGACATACAATTACACCAAGTAACAAAGACACACACTTACACCAAGTAACACAGACATACACTGACACCAAGTCACAAAGACACACACTTACACCAAGTAACAAAGACATACACTGATACCAAGTAACACAGACACTCACTTACACCAAGTAACAGAGACACACATTTACACCAAGTAACAAAGACATACACATACACCCAGTAACAAAGACATACACTGACACCAAGTAACAAAGACACACACTGACACCAAGTAACAAAGACAAACACTTACACCAAGTAACAAAGGCATATACTTACACCAAGTAACATCGACACACAATGACACACAGTAACACAGACACGCACTGACACCAAGTAACAAAGACACACACTTTCACCAAATCACAAAGACATACACTTACACCAAGTAACAAAGACAAATACTGACACCCAGTAACACAGACACGAACTGACACCAAGCAATAAAGACATAAACTTACACCAAGTAACAGAGACACACACTGACACCAAGTAACAAAGACATACACTGACACCAAGTCACAAAGACACACACTTACACCAAGTAACAAAGACATACACTGATACCAAGTAACACAGACACACACTTACACCAAGTAACAGAGACACACACTTACACCAAGTAACAAAGACATACACGTACACCCAGTAACAAAGACATACACTGACACCAAGTAACAAAGACACACACTGACACCAAGTAACAAAGACAAACACTTACACCAAGTAACAAAGGCATACACTTACACCAAGTAACATCGACACACAATGACACACAGTAACACAGACACGCACTGACACCAAGTAACAAAGACACACACTGACACCAAGTAACAAAGACACACACTTACCCCAAATCACAAAGACATACACTTACACCAAGTAACAAAGACAAACACTGACACCCAGTAACACAGACACGAACTGACACCAAGCAATAAAGACATAAACTTACACCAAGTAACAGAGACACACACTGACACCAAGTAACAAAGACATACACTGACACCCAGTAACAAAGACATACACTGACACCAAGTCACAAAGACATACACTGACACCCAGTAACAAAGACATACACTGACACCAAGTAACAAAGACAAACACTGACACCCAGTAACAAAGACACAGACTGAGACTAAGTAACACAGACAGACACTGACACCCAGTAACAAAGACATACACTGAAACCCAGTGACACAGACACACACGGACACCAAGTAAAAATACATACACTGACACCCAGTAACAAAGACTGACACTGACACCAAGTAACATTGACACACACTTACACCAAGTAACAAAGACATACACTGATACCCAGTAACACAGACACACACTCACTGACACCCAGTAACAGAGAAACTCTGATACACTGTAACAAAGACATACACTGACACCCAGTAACACAGACACACACTGACACCAAGTAATAAAGACATACACTGACACCCAGTAACAAAGACAGACACTGACACCAAGTAACACTGACACACACTGACACCAAGTAACAAAGACATACACTGATACCCAGTAACATAGACACACACACACTGACACCCAGTAACATAGAGAAACACTGATACACAGTAACAAAGACTAACTCAGACACACACTGACACCACGTAACACATACATACACTGACACCAAGTAACAAAGGCATACACTGATACCCAGTAACACAGACACACACTTATACAAAGTAACAAAGACAAACACTTACACCAAGTAACAAAGACATACTCTGATACCCAGTAACACAGACACACACTTACGCCAAGTAGCAAAGACACACACTTCCACCAAGTAACACAGACATACATTGACACCAAGTAACAAAGACATACACTGACACCCAGTAACAAAGACATACACTGACACCAAGTCACAAAGACATACACTGACACCCAGTAACAAAGACATACACTGACACCAAGTCACAAAGACATGCACTGACACCAAGTAACAAAGACATACACTTACACCAAGTAACACAGACATACCTTGACACCAAGTAACAAAGACATACAATTAAACCAAGTAACAAAGACACACACTTACACCAAGTAACACAGACATACACTGACACCAAGTAACACAGACACACACTTCCACCATGTAACAAAGACAAACACTGACACCAAGTAACAAAGACAAACACTTACACCAAGTAACAAAGGCATACACTTACACCAAGTAACATCGACACACAGTGACACACAGTAACACAGACACGCACTGACACCAAGTAACAAAGACGCACACTTACACCAAGTAACAAAGACAAACACTGACACCCAGTAACACAGACATAAACTTTCACCAAGTAACAAAGACACACACTGACACCAAGTAACAAAGACACACACTGACACCAAGTAACAAAGACATACACTTGCACCAAGTAACAAAGACACAGACTGAGACTAAGTAACACAGACAGACACTGACACCAAGTAACAAAGACATACACTGAAACCCAGTGACACAGACACACACGGACACCAAGTAAAAATACATACACTGACACCCAGTAACAAAGACTGACACTGACACCAAGTAACATTGACACACACTTACACCAAGTAACAAAGACATACACTGATACCCAGTAACACAGACACACACTCACTGACACCCAGTAACAGAGAAACTCTGATACACTGTAACAAAGACATACAGTGACACCCAGGAACACAGACACACACTGACACCAAGTAATAAAGACATACACTGACACCCAGTAACAAGGACAGACACTGACACCAAGTAACACTGACACACACAGACACCAAGTTACAAAGACATACACTGATACCCAGTAACACAGACACACACACACTGACACCCAGTAACATGGAGAAACACTGATACACTGTAACAAAGACTAACTCAGACACACACTGACACCACGTAACACATATATACACTGACACCAAGTAACATAGACATACACTGATACCCAGTAACACAGACTCACACTTACACCAAGTAACAACGACATACACTGACACCAAGTAACAAAGACATACACTTACACCAAGTAACAAAGACACACACTTACACCAAGTAACACAGACATACACTGATACCAAGTAACACAGACACACACTTACACCAAGTAACAAAGACATACACTGACAACAAGTCACAAAGACATACAATTACACCAAGTAACAAAGACACACACTTACACCAAGTAACACAGACATACACTGACACCAAGTCACAAAGACACACACTTACACCAAGTAACAAAGACATACACTGATACCAAGTAACACAGACACACACTTACACCAAGTAACAGAGACACACACTTACACCAAGTAACAAAGACATACACGTACACCCAGTAACAAAGACATACACTGACACCAAGTAACAAAGACACAGACTGACACCAAGTAACAAAGAGAAACACTTACACCAAGTAACAAAGGCATACACTTACACCAAGTAACATCGACACACAATGACACACAGTAACACAGACACGCACTGACACCAAGTAACAAAGACACACACTTGCACCAAATCACAAAGACATACACTTACACCAAGTAACAAAGACAAACACTGACACCAGTAACACAGACACGAACTGACACCAAGCAATAAAGACATAAACTTACACCAAGTAACAGAGACACACACTGACACCAAGTAACAAAGACATACACTGACACCAAGTCACAAAGACACACACTTACACCAAGTAACAAAGACATACACTGATACCAAGTAACACAGACACACACTTACACCAAGTAACAGAGACACACACTTACACCAAGTAACAAAGACATACACGTACACCCAGTAACAAAGACATACACTGACACCAAGTAACAAAGACACACACTGACACCAAGTAACAAAGACAAACACTTACACCAAGTAACAAAGGCATACACTTACACCAAGTAACATCGACACACAATGACACACAGTAACACAGACACGCACTGACACCAACTAACAAAGACACACACTTACACCAAGTAACAAAGACATACACTGACACCAAGTAACAAAGACACAGACTTACCCCAAATCACAAAGACATACACTTACACCAAGTAACAAAGACAAACACTGACACCCAGTAACACAGACACGAACTGACACCAAGCAATAAAGACATAAACTTACACCAAGTAACAGAGACACACACTGACACCAAGTAACAAAGACATACACTGACACCCAGTAACAAAGACATACACTGACACCAAGTCACAAAGACATACACTGACACCCAGTAACAAAGAAATACACTGACACCAAGTAACAAAGACAAACACTGACACCCAGTAACAAAGACACAGACTGAGACTAAGTAACACAGACAGACACTGACACCCAGTAACAAAGACATACACTGAAACCCAGTGACACAGACACACACGGACACCAAGTAAAAATACATACACTGACACCCAGTAACAAAGACTGACACTGACACCAAGTAACATTGACAGACACTTACACCAAGTAACAAAGACATACACTGATACCCAGTAACACAGACACACACTCACTGACACACAGTAACAGAGAAACTCTGATACACTGTAACAAAGACATACACTGACACCCAGTAACACAGACACACACTGACACCAAGTAATAAAGACATACACTGACACCCAGTAACAAAGACAGACACTGACACCAAGTAACACTGACACACACTGACACCAAGTAACAAAGACATACACTGATAGCCAGTAACATAGACACACACACACTGACACCCAGTAACATAGAGAAACACTGATACACAGTAACAAAGACTAACTCAGACACACACTGACACCACGTAACACATACATACACTGACACCAAGTAACAAAGGCATACACTGATACCCAGTAACACAGACACACACATATACAAAGTAACAAAGACAAACACTTACACCAAGTAACAAAGACATACTCTGATACCCAGTAACACAGACACACACTTACGCCAAGTAACAAAGACACACACTTCCACCAAGTAACACAGACATACATTGACACCAAGTAACAAAGACATACACTGACACCCAGTAACAAAGACATACACTGACACCAAGTCACAAAGACATACACTGACACCCAGTAACAAAGACATACACTGACACCAAGTCACAAAGACATACACTGACACCAAGTAACAAAGACATACACTTACACCAAGTAACACAGACATACCTTGACACCAAGTAACGAAGACATACAATTAAACCAAGTAACAAAGACACACACTTACACCAAGTAACACAGACATACACTGACACCAAGTAACACAGACACACACTTCCACCATGTAACAAAGACATACACTGACACCAAGTAACAAAGACACACACTGACACCAAGTAACAAAGACATACACTTGCACCAAGTAACAAAGACACAGACTGAGACTAAGTAACACAGACAGACACTGACACCCAGTAACAAAGACATACACTGAAACCCAGTGACACAGACACACACGGACACCAAGTAAAAATACATACACTGACACCCAGTAACAAAGACTGACACTGACACCAAGTAACATTGACACACACTTACACCGAGTAACAAAGACATACACTGATACCCAGTAACACAGACACACACTCACTGACACCCAGTAACAGAGAAACTCTGATACACTGTAACAAAGACATACACTGACACCCAGTAACACAGACACACACTGAAACCAAGTAATAAAGACATACACTGACACCCAGTAACAAAGACAGACACTGACACCAAGTAACACTGACACACACTGACACCAAGTAACAAAGACATACACTGATACCCAGTAACACAGACACACACACACTGACACCCAGTAACATAGAGAAACACTGATACACAGTAACAAAGACTAACTCAGACACACACTGACACCGCGTAACACATACATACACTGACACCAAGTAACAAA
>NW_027140559.1:0-37469 GCF_036365525.1 Heterodontus francisci | reverse complement strand
ACTTTTCCTGCTTTTTCTGCACAGGACATACCTGGGCAATTTTCCACATTGCATTATCGATGCCAGTGTTGTAGCTGTACTGAAACAGCTTGACTAGGGGCGCAGCAAGTTCTGGAGCACAGCTCTTCAGTACTATTGCCGGAATATTGTCAGGGCCCATAGTTTTTGCAGTACTCAGTGCCTTCAGTCGTTTCTTGATATCACGCGGAGTGAATCGAATTGGCTGAAGTCTGGCATCTGTAATGCTGGGGGCTTCATGAGGAGGCCGCGATGGACCATCAACTCGGAACTTCTGGCTGAAGATTGTTGCAAAATCTTCAGCCTTATCTTTTGCACTGATCTGCTGGGCTCCCCCATCATTGAGGATGGGGATATTTGTGGAGCCACCTCCTCCATCTCGTTGTTTAATTGTCCACCACCATTCACGGCTGGCTGTGGCACGACTGCAGAGCTTAGATCTGATCCATTGGTTATGGAATTGCGTAGCTCTGTCTATCACATGCTGCTTACACAGTTTGGTATGCAAGTAGTCCTGTGTTGTAGCTTCACCAGCTTGACACCTCATTTTGAGGTATGCCTCGTGCTGCTCCTGGCATGCCCTCCTGCACTCTTCTTTGGACCAGGGTTGGTCTCCTGGCTTGATGATAATGGTAGAGTGGGGGATCTGCCGGGCCATGAGGTTACAGATTGTGGTTGAGTACAATTCTGCTGCTGCTGATGGCCCACAGCGCCTCATGGATGCCCAGTTTTGCATAGCAAGATCTGTTCGAAATCTATCCCATTTAGCACGGTGATAGTGCCACACAACACGATGGACGGTATCCTGAATGTGAAGGCAGGACTTCGTCTCCGCAAGGCCTGTGCGGTGGTCACTCCTACTAATACTGTCCTGGACAGAAGCATCTGCAGCAGGCAGATTGGTGAGGACGAGGTCAAATATGTGTTTTCCCACGTGTTGGTTCCCCCACCACCTGCCAAAGACCCAGTCTAGCAGCTATGTTCTTTAGGACTTGGCCAGCTCGGTCACTGCTGCCGAGCCACTTTTGGTGATGGACATTGAAGTCCCCCCACCCAGAGTACATTTTGTGCCCTTGCCACCCTCAGTGTATCCCAGGTTAGTCAAGGAAAAAGGAGTGCAGAGAGTGGCAGGACTTATCAGGATCCCTCAATATTCCCTAGATATTGGATGGTATCAAATGTAGCAAATGTGACATATTTGCTTATAATAGGATATAATGACATTCCTAGTAATTAGAGGATGGCCAGTTCAAGGTAAGTGGTGAGAAAGTTTTTTTTTAAACAAGACACCTGGAAAATTTAATTAGTAATTGAAGGGTTTTGAGTTAATTAAAGATAGCTAGCACGAATCTGCAAAAATCAGATTGTGCTTGAGTAATCTCGCTGAATTTTGGAATGAATTAGCAGAGAATGTTGTTGACCAGAATGCAATGGATGTTGCGCATATGGATGTTAAGGAATTATTTGACAAAATTTCTTATAAAATGCTGGTTACCAAAATTGAGGCTAATGGAGTAGGATGGCTTGGGAATGAAAAATGACTGAAGGACAGAAAACACCGAGTCGCAGTAAATGGTTGTTTTTCAGCCAGGAGTATGGTAGACAGTGGTATTTCCCAAGGGTCAGCATGAATATCACTGTTTTTTTGATGTATATAAATGACTTGGACGTTGGAATAGAGAGTAGCATTTCACAATTTGGCGGTGATACCAAACGTGACGACATGGCAAACAGTGCAGATGATACCAATCGACTGAAGCAATACATAGTTGGGCTAGCAGAATGGGCAGACAAGTGGCAGATGCAACTTAATGCAGGGAAGTGTGAGGTGATGCATTTTGGCAGCACGGATAGGGTGTGGCAATTATACAGAAAATAGTACAGATATAAATAATGTACAGTGATAGAGGGACCTACGGGTTCATGTGCATGCATCTTTGAAGGTGGCACGACATATTGAGAGAGTAGTTCACAAAGCAATGAAACTTTTACTTCATAAGTAGAGGCATCTAATACTAAAGCAGGGAGGTTATACTGAAACTTTAGGAAGCTCTGGTTAGGACAAAACTAACTGTTGATTTCATTTCTTTTCATTGCACTTTAAGGACGATGTGAAGGTCCTTGTAAGCTTGCAGAGGAGATTTACCATGATGGTTCCAGGGATGAGGGAATTTTGCTACAAGGTTAGATTGGAGATGTTGGTGTTGTTCTTCTTGGAGGAAAAAAAAACATTGAGAAGCTTATTGATAGAAATGTTACAAGGAATAGGGGATACATATTGAATGTTTTGGCCAAGAAATTTGGAAGGACATTTTTTATCCAGAGAGTGATAATGACCTTGCTTCCTGCAAGGGTGGTGGAAGCAGAGATAATCAACGATGTCAAAAGGAAATTGGATAGGCACTTGTAGGAAATAATCTTGCAGGGTTACAGGGAAAGAGCAGGGGTATGGAACTGGTTAGATTGCACTACAGGAAGCCATCTGTTCGAACGAATGCTCGATAGGGCAAATGTCCTCTTGCACTGTAATGACTGTATGACATTACTACTCTAATAATGACTATGACACGAATCCAGGCGCTCACACTAATACGGCACCTCACACTATTACAGAAACTCAAACTAACATAGTTCCTCAAACTAATACAATTATTCAAACAATTTCAGTCCATCAAACTAATACTGCCCCTCACGCTAATCCAGTCCTTCACAATAATACGGCCGCTCACGGTAATCTAACCACAAACCTAATACAGCATCTTAATCTGGTGGCATGCATAAAACCATTCTAACCCTCAATGTAATATAGAACCTCAAGCCGATACAGTCCTGAATGGCCACAGCCTCTTCAGCTGCTGATGCAAAATGCTCTTCAAGCCGTTGCAGCCCCATAAACTAATAATGTATCATTTTGAACATGCAAAGCAGACGCAGGCATTTAGCACCACCCCCCACTACCCCAAAGCCGGGCCGTGGTTATGGTTCACTCGGCTTTCCTCCAACTCTTTCCATTTTAACTCTATCTGTCTAACTATCTCTTATATTTTCCTTATTACATCATATGTTCATCTAGCTACCCCTTTAATTGACGAATGCAATTCACTTCACCATTCCCTGTGGTAGCAACTTCGACATTCTCACATCACTGCAGGTTACATCACATCGAGCTAAGGTACAACTGACAGCTTTTCCATGATGGCAATAATCAAAGCAACAAGATTTGAATTTCAACAGAAAATGCTGTGAACACTCAACAAACAAGCAGAGTTATCATGACACTTGCTCACTGCATAAATCCAGATTGAAAACACCCTATTATCAGAGCCACAGCTGGATTTCCACCTCCCCTACCCTCCTACTAAAGGTAAATGCGAGACACAATGTTGAACAGCATTTCCTCCCGTTTGTTTCTCTATTTTTATCACCCAGAAAGAGAGATTAGTTTGTGGATTTTCTGCAAATTCTCTACGAACCCCAAGCGTACAAGGACCCTCGTTTGAGCCCCAGTTGAAATCAAACTGAGACTTCAATTTATTTTTATTTAGAGATACAGCACTGAAACAGGCCCTTCGGCCCACTGAGAGTGTGCCGACCAACAACCACCCATTTATACTAACCCTACAGTAAACCCAAATTCCCTACCACCTACCTACAATAGGGGCAATTTACAATGGCCAATTTAACTATCACCTGCAAGTCATTGGCGGTGGGAGGAAACCGTAGCACCCAGCGAAAACCCACGTGGTCACAGGGAGAACTTGCAAACTCCGAACAGGTTTTACCCAGAATTGAGACCAGGTCCCTGGAGTTGTGAGGCTGCGGTGCTAACCACTGTGCCACTATCTCCAGTAGAACGGCTGTCCTCCACAATCCTCGCCGCTGGCAAGGTGGTATGTTGCCGAGAAGACGATGGGTACTCCTCTCCGCATCAGCACAAGCCATTTTACCCGCCTCCTAGTCTGTTCCCAGAGGGTTGATAAAATTGACACCCATATACATCTTGATTTCACCGTCTGCTCAAACAGGAGTGAGACAGTATCAGAAGTAGCGTTCAGCTCACATTGACAGTAAGACACTCCTATTACCCGTATGCATCACCGGATGTGAGACAGGAGCAGAAGCAGCCTTCACCTGGTCGTGACAATAAGGCGCTTCTTTTCACTGCTCACTTCTACACGCTGTGAGACAACATCTGAAGCAGTGTCCAGTTGCAGTTACAGCCACGCGATTCATTTCACCATCCAGTCCCACCTAGTGTGAGACAATATCTGAAGCAGCATCCAGTGTCAGTTACAGTTGGGCGATCCATTTCACCCCAGTTGAGATCGAATTGCATGAAATCTAATTACAGGCAATGTGCCACAAATTCTTTATATCACAGCAAAGGAAAGTGAGAAACTGCTGAAGATATACAACAAGACGACAACGTCAGAACGCAAGTTAACCTTGCAAACTTTGGTCAGAACTGCAAACAAAACCGGGTGAGAACGTAGATTTGTGTAAAAGTATTATCTTTGCATACACATTGTCATTGTTTTATTGTGTGTATTTCCTAAATTCTCTCCTGAAACGTTTCACTTGATTTTAACTTTCCCCTTTGTCCTAGACTCGCCCAGCAGACGAAAAATAGTTGTCTCTATATTCCTTATCATTTACTTCAGATACTCTCCATTTGCATATATCTGTGAATCTCTTACCGTTTTATATTTCGTTCTAGTTTGCTCTCATGGCGTTCGTTGTCAGGGATCAACAAAGACGAGTCTGGGACGTGAATTTGCAGCCTACTTTTTTATATATATCTATAAATATACACACATGTATATGTATATATACAATTCTTTTGAGTTTTATACATATGTACAGGAACGTCGACTGAAAAGGAAGCCCTATGACCTACCCTAGAGACTGCATTGGGAGAGACTATCGTTTGGGGTGATGTCGGGGGATTTGTGTGTGAGGCGACTTCTCTTCAGTACGGAGTCAATCGATTGCCTCTGTGATAACTTCCAGGAGGAACAGAAGCCATGTTCCAGAGCCCACGTCTTGGAATTGGCGGTGGTGGGTGCCAACGGAAAATTATATGGAGAGACTGTGCAAAAGGGTGAGAATGGACTTTCATCGACATGCACATCACTTCTGGAGATACACGGCACCTTTGGTTTGCATGACCAGATCTTCACAGCCGAAGCTACACATGCTTGTGTTCTCTCATGCAGTTCAGCGTTTGAAGCAGATCTTATGTGCAGGGGAATAACCTTCCGGCTCTGAGGTGGAGGACCACTCAGATGATGCACCATCCCATGACTCTCCTGCGCCTTCGACCAGCATAGATAATTCACCTCAGTGAACCTGAGACATCAGAGGACTGTGGCTGGCCAGGCTTAAGCTGAGCCCCAGGTTAGAGTAGTAGAGTTATACAGCACAGAAACAGGCCATTCTGCATATCATGATGTTGGTTGATGAGGACCCTCGAGTGTCGACAGCTCAGGATATGTTCCAGTTGCATAGAGAGGTAAGGCAACATCTAGTGGAGATGCAAGAGACAATGTGCAGGCATGAACAGGAGCAGCAATAATTAGATCAGGAAACAGGAACCCTAGACACACAGAGCATGGGGGACACTGGTGGTAGCAACAATAAATACAGTGGTGGTCAGGGATCCCGGGCGCACAGAGCACGGAGAACAGTGGAGGCAGCAGGAGGGGCAGCAGCAACAAATAGAGCAGTAGACAGGGACGCTGGACAAAGAGAGCACAGAGCTCAGTGGTAGCAACAGCAATAAATAGAGTGGGAAACAGTGACATAGGCCACACAGAGCATGGGGCTTAATGATAGAACCAGAAAGAGAAACGGCAATAAATCCAGCACGAGCAGGTAGAGTAGACATAACGAGCACGGTGACATCAGGAGGAGTGGTGGAAGCAATTAATACCGCGGGAGTCGGGGACCCTGCACACAGGGAACGGTGCATAGTGGTGGCCGCAGGGGGAAGCAGCAGCAATAAATAGAGTTGCAGACTGAGGCGCCGGGCACACAGAAAGTGGAGGACAGTGGTGGCAACAAGAAGAGCTGCCACAAAAAAAAGAGCAGGAGACAGGGATCTTAGATACACAGAGTGCAGAGTCGCAGCAGTGGAAGCAGCAATAAATATAGCTGGAGACAGTGACCCTGAACACATAGCATGGGGCTCAACGATTGTAGCAGGAGGAGCAATTGCAATAAATGGAACTCAGTCGTGACAGCAGAAGCAGGGGGAACAGCATATAATACAGCTGGAATCAAAGAACCCGAGCACATAAAACTAAATGTTTCCGGCACTTCTAAGAGGATTTTGATGGTATGAGCTTGAGAAATTCTAAGAGACACATGGCGGCTCAGTTCCCAGGTGCATCCCCACATCTGTGCAATCTTGCTGGACGTGGGTACATAGTGATAGCACCGAAAGGTCCGGCAACAGAAAATAGCCAACTACGGCCACTTGACAAATTAACTGTTAGCAAGAGGCCATCACTGGTGGCATTTTCCCAATGTATGACGATTCCCTTACTGAGGCCAAAATCTGGCAGGTACCTGTAGGTGGCCTCACATCGGCAGGCCAGGGGACCATAGACACTATCCCTAAATTCCCCAGTCCTGGAGCCAAAGAGATCAGAGGACCACAAACATGGCTACAAGGACTATCCCGCAGCAATCATAGCCTGACAGTTGTGGGAATTCTTCACTTCCCACCTTGAGGCGCCCTCACTCGCACCAACATGCCTCAGCAGTGACCAACACTTCCGGTGGGGCAGCCAGCCATCCCCAGCTTCAGGGCTTCTAATCGGGCTTTTAGTCCCGGGAGCTGCCCCACCATTCATCATTTGTTGGGGAACAGGGAGATGTATTCTTAATTGGCCTTTTGTCGGAAGACAGTGCAGGTAAGTAGAACGTAGACACCTTCGGCTTTGGCACTTGGATTTCCCAGAATCTTCTTAGGTCCAAAAATTCTTCCCATGAAATGTTGAGTAGAACAGCAGAAGGATGAGGATTGTAGGCAGCATCTATTCAATGATACACCTGGAGATAAGTAATTTCCAGGGCTTTACAGAAAGGGTGAGATATTGGGACTGGTTGAGTTATTCTTGCAGTGAACTGAAACACTGGGCAAAATGTCTTCCATCTTTGCTGTAACCATTGTATGATTCTATCTTTCTATGAAACAATAGTCAAGGCTTGCCGTCAAGAGGCAACAATTAACTGATTGCTTGGAGAGTATTTCTGGCGTCCTTTTCCCTATAAGTTTGGGCAATGCATTGAATTGTGAAATCTTGTTAGTGCCCTGAAAGGTTTTTAAGTTTGGTCTGTATGAAATTTTGTAAATTCAGAGAAGGATAAGTCGAAATACACCTTAAGCTTTATTTCTTGTAAGTGAACCTAGTCGTCCATTACAGGCATGGCAAGGCACTACAATCACGTCAGATGCATATATTGTGTCATGTGTTAACTCCAGGGCAACTCATATCTTGGATTATTGAATTAGCAGAAATAGTACTCAACAGGAGAACAACTAATTTTTGAGTTTGATCAGCAGCTGTTGTCACCGCTGTTCATCTGCGAGGCTGAGAGATACGTGACTAGCTGTGAGTGGATTGCAGCAAATCAAATTACATACATCGTGCCTCCAGAATTATCACATCACAAGCATCAAAAATATGAAACTGCTGAAAATAAACAACATGACAACATGAAGGCAGCTTTGAAAAGAAAAAAAAGGTAAAAAGGTGTCAGTGAACTTTGGTCAGAACTGCAAACAGGACCGGGTGAGAATATGGGGCCATAAAACTGTGATTTTTGCGTATAAAATGTATATGTTTGCATTGCATGTGTACATAGATCTGTGACATTCATAAATAAATTGTGGATGTGTGCAGTGGGTGTGTTGAACATAGGCACTTCAAAACAGGAGGAGGCTATTCAGCCACTCCACCCTGTTCAAGCATCCAATGAGATCATGGATGATCTATATTTCAAAGTTAGCTACCTGTCATGGCTCCATATCATTTTGTATCCTGGTCCAGCAAAATGTTATCAATCTCTAATTTAACTTGTTACTAATTCCAACATCTAACTTTTTTGTAGGATAGAGTGCAACAATTCTACAATCCTTTGCCTGAAGTGTTTCCTAACTTCCCTCCTGAAATGGCCCACTCAATGTTTAAGGCTTCCCTCTTTTTTTCTGCACTCACCAACTAACAGAGAAAGATTCTCCCTTTCTTCCATGTCAATTCCTTTCAAAATCATAAATCGCCCAATCAATTATCACCGTATCCTTCTCTATCCCAGGCCTTGTTTCTGGTCAATGGTAGCCCCCTAGGATGTTGGTAGTGGGGGATTCAGCGATATTAATGTCACTGAGTGTCAAGGGGAGATTGTTAGTTTCTTTCTTTTTGAAGATGGTCATTGCCTGGCACTTGTGTGTCACAAATGTTACTTGTCACTTTTCAGTCCAAGACCGGATATTGTCCAGGTCTTGCTGCATTTCTACACGGACTGCCTCAGTATCTGAGGAGTCGTGAATGATGCTGAACAGTGTGCAATCATCAGTGAACATCCCCGCTTCTGACCTAATGATTGAAGGAAGGTCATTGATGTATCAGCTGAAGGTGGTTGGGCCTAGGGAACTACCCTGAGGAATTCCTGTGGTGATATCCTGCAGCACAAAAGATTGACCTCCAACAACCACAAACATCTTCCTTTGCGCCAGGTCTGACTCCAACCAGCAGACGGGTTTCCCCCTGATTCCACTTGTCTTCAGTTTTGCTCGGGCTCCTTGATGCCAAACCCGGTCAAATGTTGCCAAGGGCAGTCACTCTCACCTCACCTCTTGAATTCAGCTCTTTTTCCCATATTTGAACCAAGGCTGTGATGAGGTCTGGAGCTGAGTGGCCCTTTTGGAACCCAGACTGAGCGTCACTGAGCAGGTTATGGTTATGCAAGTGCTCCTTGATGGCACTGCTGATGACACCCTCCATCACTTTACTGAAGATTGAGAGCAGTCTGATAGGGCAGTAATTGGCCGCGTTGGACTTGTCCTGCTTTTTGTGTACAGGAAATACCTGGGCAATTTCCCACGTTGCCTGCTATATGCCAGTGCTATAGCTGTATTGGCACAGCTTGGCTATGGGCACATCTAGTTCTGGAGCACAGGTCCTCAGTATTACTGCCGCTATATTGTCATACCCTTTGCAGTATCCAGTGTCTTCAGTCGTTTTTTGATATCACGTGGAGTGAATCGAATTGGCTGACGTCTGACATCTGTGATGCTGGGGAAATTCAGGACGAGGCAGAGATGCAGCATCAACTCAGCACCTCTGGATGAAGATGGTTGCAAATGCTTCTGCCTTATCTTTTGCACTGCTGTGCCGGGCTCTCCCATCACTGAGGATGGGGATGTTTGTGGAGCCGTCTCCTCCAGTTAGTTGTTCAATTGTCCACCACCATTCACAGCTAGGTGGGGCAGGACTACAGAGCTTAGATCTGATCCGTTGGTTACGGGATCGTGTAGCGCTGTCTATTGCATACTGCTTATGCAGATTGGCACGTAAATAGTCCTCTGTTGTAGCTTGACCAGGTTGACACCTCATTTTGAGCTATACCTGGTGCTGCCTCTGGCAATCTTCATTGAACCAGGGTTGGACTCCTGTCTTGATGATAATGGTAGAGTGGGGGACATGCCAGACCATGAGGTCACGGATTGTGGTTGAGTACATTTCTGCTGCTGAAGGTGGTCCACTGCGCCTCATGGATGCCCAGTTTTGCATTGTAAATTTGTTCAAAATCCATCCCATTTAACACGGTGACAGTGCCACACAAGACGATGGACGGTATCCTCAATGTGAAGGCGGAACTGGGTCTACAGAAGGACTGTGCAGTGGTCACTCCTAACAATAATGTCATAGACAGATGTATCTTCAGCAGGCAGATTGGTGTGGACGATGTCAAGTATGTTTTTCCCTCACCACCTTCCACATATCCAGACTAGCAGCTATGTCTTTTAGGACGCGGCCAGCAGTGGTGATACAGAGCCAAGCTTGGTGATGGACATTGAAGTCCCCTACCCAGAGTACAATGCGCACCCTTGACACCCTCAGTGCTTCCTCCAAGTGGTGAGCAACTTTGGCGGAGTATTGACTCATCAGCTGGGGGGGGGGGCACTAGGTGGTAATCAGCAGGAGGTTTTCTTGCCCATGTTTGACCTGTTGCTATGAGACTTCATGGGTTCCGGAGTCGATGTTGAGAACTCCCAGAGCAACTCCCTCCTTGCTGTATACCACTGTGCAACCACCTCTGCTGGGTCTGTCCTGCTGGTGAGACAGGGCATACCCAGGGATAGCGATGGCAGTGCCTGCGAGTTATGATTCCGTGAGTACGACAATGTCGGGCTGTTGCTTGACTAGTCTTTGGGACAGCTCTCCTAACTTTGGCCCAAGCCCACAGATGTTAGTTAGGAGGACTTTGCAGGAACGACAGGGCTGTGATTGCCATTGTTGTTTCCAGTGCCGAGATCCATGCCGGATGGTCCATCCGGTTTCATTCCTTTTTATTGAATTTGCAGCTATTAGATACAACTGAATGGCTTGTTAGGCCATTTCAGGGGGTATGTTAGAGTCAATCACATTGCTGTGGGTCTGGAGTCACAGGTAGGCAAGAAGATTTCCTTCCTTAAAGGGTATTAGCGAACCAGACGGGTTTTTGCAGCAATGGTTTCATGGCCATTATTAGACTAGCCTTTTAATTCCAGATTTTTTTATTAACTGAATTCAAATTCCACCTTCTGTTGTGGGGAGATTCGAACCCATTTTCATAACCTTGGCGCATAACCTTCTTTGTCACATCAGTGCGAAAGATAAGGCTGAAGCATTTGCAACAATTTTCAGCCAGAAGTGCCGAGTTGATGATCCAACTCGGCCCTCTACTGAAGTCCCCAGCATTACAGATGCCAGACTTCAGCCAATTCGATTCACTCCGCATGATATCAAGAAACGACTGAAGGCACTGGACACTGCAAAGGCTCTGGGTCATGACAATATTCCGTCAATAGTACTGAAGACCTGTGCTCTAGAATTTGCCGCATCCCTAGCCAAGCTGTTCCAATATAGCTACAACACTGGCATCTACCCAGCAATGTGCAAAATTTCCCAGGTATGTCCTGTACACAAAAGACAGGACAACACGACCAATTAACGCCCAATCTGTCAACTCTCTATCATCAGTAAAGTGATGGAAGGTGTCATCAACAGTGCCATCAAGCAGCACTTGCTTAGCAATAACCTGCTCAGTGATGCTCTGCTTGGGTTCCGCCAGGGCCACTCAGCTCCTGACCTCATTACAGCCTTGGCTCAAATATGGACCTAAGAGCTGAACGCAAGAGGTGAGGTGGGAGTGACTGTCCTTGACATCAAGGTAGCATTTGACCGAGTCTGGTATCAAGGAGTCCGAGCAAAACTGAGGTCAATGGAATCAGAGGGGGAAACTCTCTGCTGGTTGGAGTCATACCTAGAGCAATGGAAGATGGCTGTGGTTTTTGGAGGTCAATCATCTGAGCTCGAGGACATCACTGCAGGAGTTTCTCAAGGTAGTGTCCTCTGCTCAACCATCTTCAGCTGCTTCATCAATGACCTACCTTCAATCATAAGGTCAGAAGTAGGGATGTTCGCTGATGATTGCACAAGGTTCAGCACCATTCCCAACTCCTCAAATATGAAGCAGTCCGTGTTGAAATGCAGCAAGACCTGGACAATATCCAGGCTTGGGCTGATAAGTGGAAGGTAACATTTGTGCCATACAAGTGCCAGACAATGACCATCTCCAAAAAGAGAGAATCTAACCATCCCCGCTTGACATTCAATGGCATTACAATCGCTGAATCCCCCACTATCAACATCCTAGGGACTATGATTGACCAGAAACTGAACTGGAGTAGCCATATAAATACCGTGGCTACAAGAACAGGTCAGAGGCTAGGAATCCTGCCGCGAGTAACTCACCTCCTGACTCCCTAAAGCCAATCCACAATCTTCCTCTCCTCTTGTCCTCCCCTTGCCTTTGGGATTTTCCACTTCAATCTCAGAAATAAATATATCCCAACTTGGACTGAACTCGATGTTGTAATCTGTTTACTTAAAGAATAAAAAAAAAGTTTGAACAATGTTGCAACCTCAGCCTCACCGTGGAGTTCCCACGGGTTATAAATTAAATGATCTGTGAACGTATCGCCTTAGAGTTTATTATAGAGAGGTTAACTGTAGGAGGAAGGGAATAAACATTTCTTACAGAAAATGCAGGAAAAATGTAACAATATCATGAAAATATATTATGTGATCCTTGCCGTCATTAGTGTTCCTTGTAAGTGACTCCAACCATTGAGATTGTCAAAATATGTGTGTAAACTGGTGTCTATTTTTACTATGTCACTGATGTTACATGCTACTCTGGTGGTCACCGCTGTACAGACTAACTATCAGTGATATATTTCTGTTAATTCAATAATCGTGAATTATCTCTGAAGTTGTATGCTATTTACTCAAATCATCATAAACCACTGAGTATAGATCATACGTTCCATGAATTATCAAGTTATTGGTTTGAGTGGAATATCCTGTAATGTTAAACTGGATCAAAGTGCAGGCAAGCTCTATGAGGGAAGATATTAATTGGATCATTGAGTAGTGTTCAATTATAATGTTTATGTGGCACATACTGGATTGGAATACTTGACGCCAGTTACCATGATGTACTATTGGGAGTCTCTATCTGTGTAGAATTGTACTGTGTCTGGGTCACTAACTGGAATGGAACAACTAACGCCAGTGAACATGTAACACTGGGAGTATTTGTCAGTTGTAACGATCATCTGGATCATGGTTTATATACATTTTCTGGAGGCAACTTTTAATTTGGTAACTGATTTGTCATTTAGAGCAAGGCAGCTGAAAACATCTGGTTTTAGAAGGTTGTAAACAGATGTAGGTTGTTGACACATTAAAGGGTGGTCCATGGTCAATCAGTACGGTCATAATAGGAAGGGTGAAGACTATAAACAACGGGGACTTCTATGAACGTGTTGATGGGGACTGTATGTCTGGAGCTACATCGAGAAAATGTTCAAATTTTTCAAATGATTTAGCCTGATAAATAGAACATTTATGATTGGAAACAATTAGCTCAAATTCGTATCTGGGACATCCCGCATCTACCACATTGCTATGGGCATCGATGACGCAAGCAATGGTTGTTGGTGTGCTGATCTGCGTGCTTGCTGACAGGCAAGGAACTGGCTTTTGAAACACTGTTGGATTCAGACTGAATATTGGTCACAGAGAAGGCTTTGGAAGCACTTGAGCTCAGGAGCAAAGAGACCATCAGAGACCAATGTGCTTCTGTTTTGAGTAAGGCCCAAGCTAAAGCTGGTAAATCGATATTCCTGAGGTGCTGAGGGAGAACTGGAGCGTTTGCCCAGCTGAATGCTGGAGTAGAATTCCCAAGAGGTCTCAAAGCTAGGAAGACAGCACAAGGATTAAAGAATCGAAGTTAATTCCTTAGAACTGGGGCAAACTTTGGATTCGTACCAGGAGAAAGGAACTTACTGCCAAGAAACTGCAACATATAGTCTTTTTTTCGCTGGTCCAATCTCTTCCCACTTGCATCGTGATGCTTCTAATTCCCTATATTGTTTTTACAATTTCCAGTTTCCTGGCCCCAACCGCCTCCTCTTCAATATGGACGGCTCTTTACACCTCTATCTCCCACCTGGACGGTTTTAGGGCTCTGCGCTTCTTCCTTGAACAGAGGCCTAACCAGTCCCCATCCACCATCACTGTCCTCCGCCTGGCTGAACATGTTTTCAAATTGAACAACTTCCCTTCAACGCCTCTCACTTCCTTCATAGTGGCGTAATGATTAGCACCTCAGCCTCACAGTTCCAGTGACCCGGTCAGGTTCTGGGTACTACCTGTGTGGAGTTTACAAGTTCTCCCTGTGACCGTGTGGGTTTTTGTCAGGTGCTCTGGCTTTCTCCCACAACCAATTGCTTGCAGGTTGATAGGTAATTTGGCCATTGTAAATTTCCCCTAGTGTAGGTGGGAAAATTTTGGGAATGTTGTTGGGAACTATGGGATTAATGTAGGATTAGTATAAATGGATCCTTGTTGGTCGGCATAGACTCGGTTGGCCGAAGAGCCTGTTTCAGTGCTGTATCTCTCTATGGCTCTAAAAGGTGTTGTTATAGGTACTAGCATGGGTCCTAGTTATGCCGATCCTTTTGTGAGATGTGTTGAACATTCCTTGTTCCAGTCCTACTCAGGGCCCTTCCCCCAACTCTTTTTCCGCTACATTGATGACTGTACCGATGCCGTTTCCTGCTCCCGCCCCGAACTGGAGAACGTTACCAAATTTGCTTCTAATTTGCAACCTTTTATTACCTTTACATGGTCCATCTCCGACACTTCCCTTCCCTTCGTCGACTTCTCTGTCCCCATATCTGGGAATTGGCTGTCTACTAATATGCATTATAAGTCCACCGACTCCCACAGCTACCTCGACTACACCTTTTCACACCCTGCCTCCTGTAAGGACTCCATTCCATTCTTCCAGTTCCTCCATCTGCGACGCATCTGCTCTGATGATGCTACCTTCCAAGACAACGCTTCTGATATGGCTTCCTTTTCCTCAACCGAGGTTTTCCCCCCACTGTGGTTGACAGGGCCCTCAACCGTATCCAGAGCATTTCCCGCACCTCTACCCTTACTCCTTCCCCTCCCTCCCAGAACAGTGATAGGGTTCCGCTTATCCTCACTTTCCACCCCATCAGCTTCCAGATCAAAAGGATCATCCTCTGTCATTTCCGCCACCTCCAGCGTGATGCCACTACCAATGCATCTTCCCCTCCCTTCCCCTGTCAGCATTCCAAAGGGATCATTCCCTCCGTGACAGCCTGGTCCACTCCTCCATTTTCCCCACCATCTAGTCCCCTTCCCACGGCACCTTCCCCAGCAATCGCAGGTGTAAAAGCTGCCCAGTTACCTCCTCTCTTCTCACTATCCCAGACCCCAGTCATTCCCTTCAGGTGAAGCAGCGATTTACTTGTACTTTTTTCAATGTAGTATACTGTATTCACTGCTGACAATGTGGTCTCCTCGGCATTGGGGAGACCAAACGCAGACTGGATGACCGCTTTGCAGAACACCTCCACTCAGTCCAAAAGCATGACCCCGTGCTTCCGGTTGCTTGCCATTTCAACACTCCCCCCTGCTCTCATGCTCACATCTCTACCCTGGGATTGGTGCAGTGTTCCAGCGAACATCAACTCAAGCTCGAGGAACAGCATCCCATTTACCGATTAGGTACACTACAGGCTGTCCGACTGAACATTGAATTCAATAATTTCACAGCATGATGGGCCCCTCATTTTACTTTTATGTTTAGTTATTTTTTCTTTTTTTTTCATATATTTTTGTTCAGTTTATTTTATTTTATTTTATCTTAGTTTGTTCAGCTTGCTTACCTACTTTTTTCATGTGTGTACTTGCAGCTGTTCAGTTTTCAGTCCGTTAACACCCTACCTGTTCTCATGCGTTATCTTTCAACACACCATGAACATATGGTTTGCCTTTGCTCCATAACCTTCTGGTCGTTTATTCTCTGTCACCTTGTCCTTTGTTATCACTTGCCCTACCCCCGCTTTACTTGCTTAAAACCTTTTACATTTCCAATATTTGCCAGTTATGAAGAAAGGTCATTGACCTGAAAAGTTAACTCTGTTTCTCCCTCCACAGATGCTGCCAGACCTGCTGAGTATTTCCGGAATTTCTTGTTTTTAAGTGAAACATGAGTGCTTTGTTGAGGTTTAGAGTTTAACGTTTTCGTGTTAAAGTTCTGTTAAGATTTAAATTCAAAAAAATCATGTTTCAAAATCGTAGTGTTAAGTGAGTGATGTTTTGCTTTGTTTAACATTTGCACAGCAACGTTTTCTTGTTTAAAACGTGAAACCATCTGACATAATTTTTCCAGCAATAGCTGGTAATTCGATTTACTGTTTGCAAGATAACTGACCCTAGCAAGATCGTAACCCATTTTAGAATTGTACTGAATGTGGGTTAAAACGGGACTGGCATACTCCTGATGAGTCACTGTAGAGTCAGATGCTGTGTGCGTCACTTAATGGGATTAAACATATTGTTCCTATTTTCAAAATCTGTTTCAGGTGACTGAACTCTCCATTCCATGGAACTACTTGTGTGCTTTATGAATGTAAATGATTGTAAAGCGGAAGGGTTTTTGCTGAGGTTTTGTATTAAATGCATATATTGAAATGCATTGACATTGCTATGTTTTCTGTTGAAGCAGTTGAACGTTTACGATTTATTGACAGGTAAACAGCCAGACAGCACTGTTACAGTATTCAAATCCTCTGGGTAATGACTTTGTCTTACTCCCGGTATAGGTACTGTCACATTTTGTGTGGTTTCCTGCCGATTAATCCAGTCCAGAAAAGGTCCTGCGAACCTGTCAGTCATGAGTGTTGGATGTTATGATATTCCTTTGACATAGGATGAATATTGTGCGGAAGTTAATAAATCGTCCACTTCTGCAACTGATTATGGTTTGAGGACCCAATTATTATGTATGTGTCAGAGTCTTTGCACATGTAAACTGTACCGTGACTGCTCTGTCATTGCCACAAGGAGGTGTGCCCCTATTTGGAGAAACAGCGAAACTTGAGGAACTTACCTATTGGGCTTTCGTAAAACAGAGATCAGAACGAGTGCAGTAAATAATAACATTAGTAAGCTGTTAATAATATATATAAAAAATCTCCCTGTTCAAATTGTGTGTACCTTCTCCAGTGCATCAATATCCTTTTTTTTCTATTATGGAAACGATAACTGTAGACTGCACAATAAGTGTTTTGTAACCGAGGTTCTACATTATTTTAATATCAGTTCTTTGTTTTTCTTTTCTTTTTATTCCATTCCTCCAGAAATTAACTCCAGTGCCTTGCTTGCAGTTTTAATGTCTTGGGCACCTGTGTTGCTACTTTAAATGATTTTTGAATTTGTACCACTGAACCCCTCTATCGCTCTACCCCATTAGAGGCTTCTGTCTCAAATTATTTTTGAAAAACTTATTCTTCAGACCAAAAGTCCAACAGCTCACACTAGTTAAATATAAATTAATTATTATTAATATCTTGTGGTATTTAGTTGGATTCGTTCTCTGCACTAATTGTTCTCTCAGTTTGGGTTGTCTGCAAATTTTGATATTATGCTTCTGCTTCCTGATTCCATATCGTTTATCTAAAAGGTGAACAACACTGTTACAGTGTTCCCAGCGTTGATCGTTGTCGAACACCACTTCTAACATTCCGCCAATCTGAGTAAATATCTTTAACCTTTAATTGATGTCTAGTTTTTTCGGCCAGCTTTCGTCCACTCTGCCACTTGTCACCTAACTCTAATTGCACTGCGAATAGTAATGAACACGCTTTATCAAAGCCCTATGGAAAATGAATCTATGTTACATTTACTGTAGGCGTCTTATCTACGTTTTTTTCTGATTCAATGAAGCAAATAAGGTTGGTCATGTATGTCCATCCTTTTTAGAATGCTTGCTGACTACTCTATTATTTTCTTTGTTTCCTGATTTTTTCTGCTACATATTTGAATAAGGATTGCATCATCTTTACTACCACTGACGTTATACTAGCTGGTCTATAGTTCATTGGATTTGATTTGTTTTCTGCTTAAAACACAAGAATTGCAATAGCTGTCCATCAGTGCTTTGACAAGATTCCCAGTTCCACTAATTATCAATGTATCGATTATTGTGTTTCTGTTATTTCTCCCTTACCTTTTACAGTATATGTGTCTACAATCTATTCAAACCAGGGGGGTTTACCTCTCACTCATTAATTTATTAAATACTTCCCTCAACGTCCTAACTTAAAAGTCATAATTTTTTGGTTGAATGCGTTACCTATTATTTTACAGTAAAGTTCCTCCCCTCAGGGATCTTACGCCTTTCATTAGGCTCATGATCCTCATCCACTCGTACATTTTGCTTCACTGTCCCACAACATACGTTGCTTCCTTCGGTCTACACTCAAAGCTGGGCTGCAGAAATCCATTTGCATTTCTGCCCATGTAAGTTGGTCCTTCCCCTGTCCAAAGTCGAGTAAAACTTAACTATTCATAAACGCATAGTGGAAGGCGTTTTGCCTGAGAGACACAGTGAGATCGTTCCCGGCCTGTTTCCCCCAACAATCCCCTGATCCTCTGCTGGTACATTCTGCAGGCTCCATTTTGAACTGAGTTGCTTTGTTTCATTGACTCGCCATTCAGCCCGGCACCCACCAACAACCCCCCCGCCCCCCCCCCCCGCCCCCGCACACACCGCCCCACACCCAGCACTTCTCTTCCCCTTATTGGCTCTGGTCTGGGAATGAAAACCTCGAAGGTTGCTGACTTTGACCCTTGTGGAAGCAACTGCTTATAAAGTATAGGTGTGTGGATTTTGGGTTTAAACTTGAGATGTTGAAGACACAAATTATGTCACTATAGGATCGTGGTTGCTCCTTGCTGTGCTGGCTTTTTGAGGGATATACAGACCATTCTTTGTTCGATTTTTAATCTTCAATTGTTCTTTTTTCTTCCTGGTACTTGGATGACTGTGTTAATGTCATTACCTTCTTTTGCCTTGATCTGGACAATTTCATCAACTTTGCTTCTAATTTCCACTTCTCCCTTGTCTTCACACCGTCCATCTTTAAAACTCAATTTTCCTGTTTCAAACTTGTTGGGCCTGTGGGCTGACAATTCCGCGGGTTCTGGTGTACTTCATCCTAGTGTGCTCAAAGAAGTGGCTAGTGAGATAGTTGATGCATTTGATTCAATTTTCCAAAATTCCCTGGATTTGAGAATGTTATGTGAGATTGGAAAAGAGCTGATGTAAATTCTTTATTCAAAAAGGAAGGGGAGAGAAAACAAGAAATTACAGGCCAGTTTGCTCAGCATCTATCTTTGGGAAAATGTTAGAAGCTATTATTAAAGACAGTAGAGCATGGCATTTGGAAAAATTCACGGTAATCAGGCCGAGTCAACATGGTTTCGAGAAATGGAAGGCATATTTAAATGAATTACTGGAGTTCTTTGAGGGAGTTACATGTGCTGTGGATAAAGGAGAACCGGTGTATATATTGTTCTTATATTTACAGAAGGCATATGATAAGGTGATCAGGTGATACGTCAAAAATTCCAGCTAACAGGAAACAGAGAGTAGGCATAAATTATCTGGTTGGCAAGATGTAGCGAGTGCTGTGTCACTGGGATCTGTGCTGGGGCCTCAACTTTTAACAGTTTCATACAAAGACTTAGATGACGGAACCGAAGGTATGGTTGGTAACTTTGCTGAGGACACAAAGATAGGTAGAAAAGTAACATGTGAAGAGGACATAAGGGGGCTACAAAGGGATTTGGATGGGTTAAGTGAATGGACAAAGACCTGGCAAATGGAGTATAATGTGGGAAAGTGGGAACTTCTCCACTTTGGCAGGAAGAATAAAAAAGAAGCATTTGTCTAAATGGTGAGAGATTGCAGAGCTCTGAGATGCAGAGGGATCTGAGTGCCCTACTGCATGAATCCCAAAAGGCGTGCACATAGATACAGCACATAATTAAGAAAGCTAATAAAATGTGATCGTTTATCGTGAGCGGGATTGCATACAAAAGTAGGGAGGTTATGCTTCATCGAAACAGGGAATTGGTGAGACTGGAGTACTGTGTACTGTACTGGTCTCCTTATTTAAGGGAGGATGTAAATACGTTGGAGGCAGTACAGAGAAGGTTTACGAGTCTAATGTCTGGAATGGGTGGGCTGTCTTACGAGGAAGGGTTGGACAGGCTAGGCTAGTATACGCTGGAAATTAGAAGAGTAAGAGCCTACTTCATAGATACATATAAGATCCTGAGGGATATTGACAGGGTGGATGAGGATGTTTTCCCTTCTGGTCACTGTTTAATAATGAGGGATCGCCCATTTAAGACACAGATGTGGCAAGATATTTTCTCTCAGTATGTCGTGAGTCTTTGGAATTCTCTTCCTTAAAAGGCATTGGAAGCAGTTTTTGAATATTTTTAAGGCAGAGATAGATAGATTTTTGGTAAGCAGGGCGTTGGAAGGTTATCGGAGGTAGGTGAAAATGTGGTTTAATCAGCTTACCCATGAACCTATTGAATGGCGGAGCAGGCTGGAAAGGCCGAGTGGCCTACTCCGGTTCCTAATCCATATGTTCACGTGTTCCCTTCTTTATCTTCTCAACCTCAATTTCATGGGATTAACTTTCCTCTAATATCTACTTTTAGCCCACTGACTCCCACAGTTACTTTGATTGTACTTCATCCTACTCCGATTCCAGGAAAGAATCTGTTACATTCTCCCAGTTTCTCCACTGTGTTCCATCCATTCTCACCATGCTACCTTCTAGACAAGTGCTTCTGAAATGTCTTCATTATTTCTCAGCAAAGAAATTCCCTCCACATTGTGCAACAGGGCCCTCGACCGTTTCCAACACCTTTCCTGCATCACTGTTTGCATACCCTCTCGTCCTTTCCAGAACGACAGTCAGGTTCCCCTTGATCTCACCATCCACCCCACCAGCCTTCACATTCAACACAACATCTCCAACTTTCAGCTAAGTGTACCAGCAACCATACAGATTTCCCAACAGCCGTTGCCTCCCCACTCTGGCAGTAGGGCTTGTCAGTATCAGATCCATGATCAGATGGGGGTTCCGCCTCGGGGCTCCGATTAAAACCTCCTCAAAATCAATAGCGGGCCAATCACGCGGTTGTCCATTTATACTCCCTCCCCCACCCCTCCCCTCACTTGCCCATGGAAAGAGTCCAAGTATTCCACTTAACACATCCATTGCCCCGCAGCGGGTCCAGACATGGCTCTTGATACTTCCCCACCCAGCCGAGTAGGGTGTTTAGTGCAAGGGAGTACGCCAAGCATTGATCGCAGATGTCTTTGTGTGGGCATGTGGGCTAATTGGCAAACCTAGATGGTGGTAGTTTAATCTTTAAAATAGCGTAAATCGAAGACATTGAGACTCATTAATGTATTTAATATTCCCTTCTCGCCCCCTGGGAGCGGCTGTCTTCCCACATCATGTCCTGACTCCATTAAAACCGAAAGTAGGCGAGTCAGAGTTGGATTGGTGTCAGGTTTGAGATTTGAAAATGGTAACTTCTGACCCTGCCCCACCGCACCACTGTTTGCTGTTAAACTCCTGTAGTTACTGTCTGGGTCAGGCATAGGGAATGTTTGATTTGTAATTTCCAACCTTAGGTGTACCTTCTCTCTCTTGCAGTTAATTTACTGGCGATTGTGATCCTGTCCCAGGGAAAGTGCGGCCTCTCCTCCTGCACCACTTGCTTCCTGGTGGTCATGGCAATGGCGGATCTCCTGGTCATTATCACTCAGGTTATACTGTTCAGAATCAGTTATTACTTTTTCCCAGGATCTTTCCTGAAAATCGCCCCTGTGTGTAGTGTTGTCATTGCCCTACTCCGTGCAGCGACAGACTGTTCTGTCTGGTTCACAGTTACTTTCTCCTTTGAGCGATTTGTGGCCATCTGCTGCCAGAAGCTGACAACAAAATATTGCACAAAGAAAACTGCGTCTGTAGTTCTATCAACAACTTGCATTCTGTTCTGTTTAAAAAACATGCCCATCGACTTTGCACATGCACATCGACAATGTAGCATTGTTCTGTTATCCAATTCCAAGCTATTTTACTGATCCTTGATGGGTGGCATTTGACTGGTTTGATAAGGTTGTAATCCCATTGATCCTATTTGCTTTAATTTTGATGCTCAACGCTCTGACAGTCAGAGACATTTTAGTGGCCAGTCGAGTTCGAAAAGGATTGCGGGGTCAGAGCAAGGGGGAGAATCGCAGTGACCCAGAGATGGAGAGCAGAAGGAAATCCGTGATTTTACTCTTCACCATATCCGGTAGTTTCATATTTCTGTGGTTGGTGTATGTTATACATTTCTTCTATTACAACATTGCAGGGACAGATCCCGTGAATTACAATGATTCTGAATATATATTTCTGCAAGTCGGATTTATGTTGCAGGCTTTAAGTTGCTGCACAAACACGCTTATTTATGGAGCGACTCAGTCCAAGTTCAGAGGGCAGGTCAAGAGCACGTTGAAATATATGGTAACATCAATAATCCAATTAATTAATAAATGAAACAACTGAAAGCAGCCCAGAGGAGAGTCCCTGCGTTTACAGCCCATGAATGCAACAACTTTCCCTAACAGTAAAGAAGTGACCATTAGCTGGATGACCAAAAATACACTGGTGATGGATGAGGTCGGGGGAGATTAACACACATGCCAAAGAACAGAGGGGCCAGGCGGACGAGAGGTGACCTTAGCAGGTTCAGTTGGAAAAGGAGCAGGAGATCAGTCAGAGAGTCCCTGCAGGACAAGGTAGGGAAGAGGAGCCACAGTTTATCCTCCAAATCATTTGATCCAATTCTTTACTCCTCACATTTGCTCAGAAAGAAACAAAGATTTTCTGACAGAAGTCACACACACACACACACACACACACACACACACACACACACACACACACACACACACACACACACACACACACACACACACACACACACATTCACCGAGTCTGACGGTGGCGTTGGTGGAGGGTTTGCACCTGAAGAAGCCCAGACGCGGAGTTTGGACTGGAAGTGGTTGTGCAGGACTAGGGAGCGGAGCCGGGCACAGCGCCTCACCTTGACAACAAATCAGAGAGATGGGGCCGAGTGTCATCCTCTCTCCCATGTTTGCCGATATTGTTAACGCTTCTGAATCTTCAGGTATTAGCCCTCCCTACTCAAAATCTGCCATCAACACACCTCTTTGAATAATTAATCCTACCAAACTTGCAAACATCTAACTTAATTCTAAAACATGCCTTTCTTTTCCATTTTTGTTGGCTATACATTAGTGTACCACATCCGTGTCCATCTTTCCTGAACCTCTGTATTTGACTACCTTCCATCAGATTTCCAATACTTCCATACTAACAAAAATGTGTTATAAATTCCCAGCCCTACGTTGCTGTGAGGAAATTGAGCGTCAGTGTGTGACTCAAGTTAAATGTATGCCAGGCCTCTCCCTTATCGAAATAAAAGAAACAACATGTTACAGATGCTGCCAATATGAAATTCAAAGCAGAATGTGCTGTAAATACTCAGCACGTCTGGCATCATCTGTGGAGAAAGAAAAGGATTCTGCATGACATTGTTCAGCCAGTTTCCTTTTTATGACATACAGCAAAATTTTTATCTGTATTGCAGCTATTTTCCTCAAATACTCACGCTAATTAGTTGTTACTTTCTGTGGAAGCTGCAATGACCTCTCCCGCGACAAAAGAAAAAAAATCCACCAACATGGAACATCAATTGAAATGGTTCTGTCCTGGAATACCTTGTTTAGAGCTGTGGTGCTCAAGAAGGAGTTTGCAGACATGTAGGTACCCGCAAGAAGCCTTCACGGGGGACACCAAAAAATTATAAGAGAATTAATACTGCTATTTAATATCACCAGAGTGTCTCCCTCGGAAGCTGAAGGTACAGAGATTCACACTGAGCACAGTCTCACTGCACGCCTTATTGACTTTAAATCGGTACGAGGTCTACAGCTCTCAATCACACACTCTCCTCCCATGAACTGTTAGTGAAATTCCTGTAGTGATAGCTTTATATAGAGTCTCAAGTTGTCAGTCACTCACTCTGCTTTCGGGATCTCTCAGAGGTTAAACCTCCGATCACACTCTCTGCTCTGTGTGGTGTTTCTATTCAGATAATTGACATCTGCTTTATTCCCAGTGTAAAATGCGAATTCTGTTTTCGTATTTGTTCATTGCATATTGTGAAAAGGCTTACTAAACTGTATTCTATGGACGAATTAATAAGTGTTGAATGATCAAAATAGGTGACTTGAACGGATACATTCGTCACAGGAGCAAGGATGGTTTTCCAGTATCATTTCACTGCCAGAGCGGGCGGTCTGTTAGCGGGACAATCCTTCAGTGCTGGCATAAGGCAATAAAGATTTTCTACAGATCAATCATGCTTAATCCCAGGTATTTGTCTGGCACATGCTTTTCCATTATGGGAAATAAATTTTAGAACTTTGTGATCACCTGAATTGTGAACACAAGCAGTCCTATCAATAGAATCATTGCACGTTTCAGAAGTCCAGAGGTCTTCGCATCTCACAATGGAACTGTTCACCTTTTAAAATGAATTTGCTGGATAGAATTCACCAGATTCTCCTTTAATTGGCTGGATGGAGATTAGCTGAATTTTTCTGTGTTTAGACTTAGCTTTACATTATTATTTAATCTGATGCCAGCACATTGGTTAAACGAGTCAGTTTTGTGCTATTGCATTAAACGAAATATATAAGTCACAATCAACCCTAAAATCTTGTTTCAGTTGTATGAGTTCTGTATGTATTAAAATCTGTATGCCTTGATCACGTAGCTTGTATGTAGATTTAATAATGTAGTTCTATAATGTTTAATGATATTATATTGTCCGTGCTAGCACAAAACAATTGGGGACTCCGACAACCTTCAGCAGCCGAGCTAACAAAGAATCGGTAGTGAGGCAAATTTGATATTGTCCTTTCAGCACAAAGGGGTGATAGCGAAAGTGAATAGAGCCTTTGGCAGCCATGGGAGGCATGCTATCTGCTTAAGTCTCAATTAAAATAGGTGAGTTACCGACGTCACAATCTCTGAGCCAACCATCAGGCCAACACAAGGTGGCCCGAGGGTCAGAAAAGGTTAAATGTCAGGGTCCACAATGTTTCAGTGTGCAAAGAACAAGAATATTTCCAGAAGTAAAACAACAGAAGTAGAAGAACTTCAGGTGTCGCGTGGAGAGAATTAAAAAAAAGAGATCAGATAGACTGAGAATGTTTATGCGCCACCTCTGACCAATACACAATCGGCAAGTGTAACTGTGACAGCTGGAAAGTAAAGCCTGGCCTGGTTATAAAATTAAAACCCGACCTTGGCGCGACCCGACAACAGCCAAACCATGCCCGACCTGGGCCCGAGTCCTTTAATTTATTTTCATGCCCGACCTGACCCTAAAATATCAAGCACATTATTGAAACAGAAAAAAGTGTTGACTCAGAAGAAAGCAATACCACCAGCTGGTGGGAACGGCAAATACTAGTCCACTTGGTAAATCTGAATCAGTACCACTGTGTCAGAGTCTCCAAACTGTACTAGGGTGCCTTAGGTAGACAAGATAAGTCAACAAGTGTAAGGATGAGGCAGCCACATTGCTCTTGCATTATCAGACAATTCATAAACCCAGACAAGGTGCTGTAAAAGAGCTCAAACAGTGTTTGTCGGTTTTAGATCCTCTGCTATTTACTTATTAGTATACAATATTGAGGAAGAAGGTACTTGTAGCATTTGTTGCATTCAGTTCCCTGTACAATTTAAGTAATCATAGAGGGATATTTCTAACTTACATACGTATGGAAATGACGGAGGAAGACTAGCTGGCCCATCAAGTCTACCCCACACAAAGATAGTTGGACCATCTTGGCTAAACACTTCTTTCCTCTCCCTAACTCGCATCAGAATCTACGAGGAGTGGCAAAAAAAGCATAAAAGCCCTGGGCTAATTGTGAGGGAAAAAGATCAGTAAATTACCTCTCCAATGCCCTGCTGCTCTGGAAGTTGAAAAGCAGTCCAGGAGATTACATGGACCATGTGTTACCTATGAAGAAACTTACCTGCTGTATGATGTAATATTTCTCACAGTCAGGAACTGATCGAGCTCCCCCTTGAAGCCGCTGAGAAAATCAGCACCCATCTCATCAGCTGACAATGTATTCCAGAGGCTCTACATTCTTGGGAAAAGAACCACCTAACATCCTGTCTATTCCTATGTGTACGTGGTTTGATATACTTTTTTTAAGTTGAACTCACAGATCGTTTTTTTTTCTCTGCAACAGAAACAAGAAATGCTGCAAATACTCAGTAGGTCTGGCAGCATCTGTGGCGAGAGAAGCAGAGTAACGTTTCAGATCAGTGACCCTTCATCAGAACTGACAAATATTAGAAATGTAAAAGGGTTTAAGCAAGTAAATCGGGCGTGGGGCAAGGTATAACAAAAGAGAAGGTATTGATAGGACAAGGTCACAGAGAATAACTGACCAGAAGGCCATGGAACAAAGGCAAATTGTATGCTAATTGTGTGGTGAAAGACAAAGCATTTGTACAGAGAGGGTGTCAATTGACTGTAAAATGAACAGCCCTGGCTCCAAGCACAAACATTAAAACAAACAGTAGTTAGGCATGGTAGAAAAAAAATAAACAAACTAAAATAAAGTAAACAAATAAAAAGAAACGAAAAATAAAAATAAAAAAGGAGGCCCGTCATGTACTTATTGACGTCAATGTTCAGTCCGGCAGGCTGTAGCGTGCCTAGTCGGTAAATGAGCTGCTGTTCCCCGTGCTTACGCTGATATTCTCTGGAACACTGCAGCAATCCCATGACAAAGATGTGAGCATGAGAGCGGGGTGGGGGGAGGAGGGGGTGAAATGGCGAGCAACCAGAAGTTCGGGGTCATGCTTACCGACTGAGCGGAGGTGTTCCACAAAGCGGTCACCCAATCTGTGTTTGGTCGCCCCAGTGTCCAAGAGACCTCATTGTGAGCAGCACTCTCTCTGCAATGTTGCTTGTCTTCTGCCGTGAAGCATTCAATTTGCAACTAATGGGGCAAAGGCTTACTTCTGAAAATGAATCAATATTACTTCCACAGCCATTATAGCTTGTTTTAAATCATCTAGATTTGATGGAAAAATATTGTATTGATAATACTATACTGTTTTATACTTTCAAAATTGTTTTGACATTGGTTTTGAACCGGGATTTCTAAAGATAGCCAACTCTCTATTACTCCAATGAAACAGAACACCAGCCCTCTGGGATCAGAGGAACACTTCATTCAAGGAACGCAAGCTATTTAGTTGACGAATATAGCCTGAAACAGCAGATTAATATGTCAGGATGTTATAATTCATTACTATGGAAGATTTACAATTTATACTTGAATGGCCAGTGATTATTCAACACCCTCCAAACCGCCCCATCACATATATACAAATAAAGTGTGTACAATGCCAAGTAACGTCTAGACTAGATAAAATGAATATTAGTTCTATGCATTTTCATTGTTTATGTTTGCATTTGAAACACTGCATTATCAAAGCTAAGATAACTTGAGTATAAGTTAGTCTCTCACGCACTGAGTAATGAGAATTAAATAAGTTGGATCCTGTGTTTTGGTTTATCTCATAATTTCTAATGGATTTTGTCCAAAAGATCCATTGATGTGGTAAATGACACTCGCTTTCAATGTGGCGGCTTTCCAGATGTACAGCACACAAACAGCTGCAGCATGACTTTCTACATAAACAATCCTGTCATGGAATCCCGTGGTAGACCACATTTGTTGTCCCCGTTCAATAACCAGGTAGATCTATTTCTTCAGGTTTTTTTTAAGTTAAGACAAATCATCAACATGCTGACAACCAGGGTGGCCTGGGCAGGACACTACAGCTATTTTTCCAAGTCTTTACTTGTAACATCAACACAAACTGTTTCGTAAATTATAGTTTAAGCATGTGTTATGTATAAAACGAGGCATTATTATTCCTTTCGAGGCTAATGTTAACACACATGGTGGCTACTCAAATTATTCAGTAAATTTCATACCATTTTGGCAGCCACTCTCCCTGAAATATGAATGGAAGTTACACTCTATTCCTGGATTTCCATTGGGAAGAGAGGGTAGCCTCTAACTTGTGTTATTGAATTTCATACTCTAAAGTCATTTTAAATACAATTGCTTTTGAAATGCAATTCACAAAAAAATCCAAATTAAATCCAGTCTGGAGAAACAAAACATGTGTTCCCTCACTTTTAAATGTTTCTTTTGAATCATAACAGTCAAACGTTTGGTTTATAAATGTCTCACTTAAGTTTTGCTACATAATATGTATTTATATTGGGGTTTTTACATAAGCAGACATGACAAGTGGCGCCAAGGTTGACAAAGCTGACTAGTGCAGTCCAGGCCGACCCAATCAGAGCCCGAATTCTGGCCACAACATACAGACCCGACCTACCCGACCCAAACCCGACCCATGCAGTTGGGTTTGATTGGGTTCCGGTTGGGTTGCCAGGCTTCTCTGGAAATTCATTATTGGAATTTTCTTGACTTTGGCTCATTATTATTTCATAAAGTTGCCCTCAATTCCTACATCAAGTATCTTGCTGTCATATTTGTCATAGTCCTGTTGGATTAAAAGTCAAACTGAAAAAAAAAATTCACTTACAGGAGCTCTTCACTAACAAATTAACAATTAAGTTTGTAGTCGGGCTGTGTGCCAACATTTTATCTGTTACCCTTGTTCACTGTCTGACTTTACCAATGCAATAAAACACAGGAACATATTCCCAAATTCACTTCAGCAAGATTGAAATTTCTCCAGGAGCTGGAGATAAGGGAGGGCTATGTCAGCAAGATTCCAACTGATAAATAGGATTCACAAAGTCCTGTGACTAAAAGTTAGGAAAAGATATTAGCGAATTCATTGTACAAAATGCTTTCAATTCTAACACTGAATTTTGCTGAAGCAAAATATACAATATATTATTGGGTGTTCATTTGTAGTTATGCCTTGTGAAAAAGCATGAGTTACTCCGGTTCCAATTGCTGGAAACTGGCCAGCAAATCTGTTTCTGTGATTTTGGTTCAGGTCTCAATTTGGCCAGGAACCTGGATAGATCTTTCTGCATATCTTCAAAAGTTGTCACGGAATCCATCAGCGAGGTCAGAAGGGACCACGGTTTAAAATCTCATATAGAGGGCCTCACCAATGAACCTCGGAGAGTGACGCACATACTCAATACTAACACTCTGACAGAGCAGCATTCCCTCAGCACAGTTCCTCCAAAAATGCAGCGTTATCTCAGTACTACCCCTTCGACACTACAACAATCCCTCAGTACTAACCCTTCGAATGTAGAACGATCCTTCAGTACCCACCTCTGGCACTGCAGTTCCCATCAATGCTGACCGTCCAGCAGTGCAGCACTCCCTCAGTGCTGCCCATTGTGAGTGCAGCACTCCCACAGTCCTGACACTCTGACAGTGCACAGCTCCCTCAGTATTATTTCTCTGACAGTGCAGCAATCCACCATTACTGCCTCCTGATGGTGCCGTGCTCGTTCTGTACTGTCCCTTCGGGCAGTGTAATGCTCCGTTATTACTGACCAACAACAGTTCAGCAGACCCTCAGTGCTGCCTCTCTGAACAGCACAACTCTCAGTGAGGACTACTCATCAGACAGTGCAGCTCTCCCTTATTACTTACCCTCCGACATTGCAGTGCACCCTCATTACTTTCCAACCGAAAGTGCAGCGTTCCCTCAGTATGAGCTCTCTGACAGTACAGCAATCCATCGGCACTGGCCCCTGACATTGTGCTCTCTTCCTACTGCCATGACCAGAGGTGCAATGCTCCCTCTTTACAAACCCTCCAACAGTGCAGCACTCCCTCAGTGCTGCCCCTCTAAACAGTGCAGGATTCACTCAGGACCACCTATCAGATGGTGCAGCTCTTTACTTACACTCTGACAGAGCTACCGACAGTACCTTAGTCCTGACTCTGCAACAGCGCAGCCCTTCAATGCTGCCTCTTAGACTTTGCAGCAGTCCAACATGCCCTGACACTCCGAGAGTGCAGCATTCCCTCTTTACTGACCTTCCAACACTTCAGCACTCCCTCAGTAATGACGCTGACAGTGCAGCATATACGTAATACTGAGCCTCTGTCAGTGCTCAATACTGCTCTTCTCTCCTTTGCCAAGCCCAGCCACACTCGAGGGCATGATTCTTCACCCAAGTCCCTCAACGTAAAACGTGGCTACCCGACCCAAACCCGACCAGACCCGACGACATGTGCCAGATTTGCATCGGCTCGGGTCGGGATAGAGATGGGTGTTGTCGGATCGGATTCGGGTCAGTTTCAATTTTATACCTGAGCCAGGCTTTATAATTGATCCGCACCTATAATGATATGCAAATCTTCACTGAGAACCATATCCTAATCCAGACCTGGAACCACCTATCTCAATCTGCACAGAGACCCCTACCCCAATCCAGACCGAAACCCCTATCCCAATCCACACCAAGACCCCTACCCCAATCCACACAGAGAGTTATATCCACATTGCACTGAGACCCATATCCCAATCCACACTGATACTCATATCCACATGCAAACCGAGACATATATCCCAAATCACACAGAGAACCCTATTCCAATCCACACTGTGTCCCCTATCCCTATTCGCACCGAGATCCGCATATCAATCAGCACCAAGGCCCCTATCCCAATACACACAGAGACACGTATGCCAATCCACACCAAGACCCGTAACCAAACTACCGAGACCCGCATCCAATGTACACCGGGACCCTATGCCAAATCACACCAACACCTGTATCCAAATCCACACCGAGAATTGTATCTCAATGCACACCGAGACCAGCAACCAAATCTGCACTGAGAACCGTCTCCAAATCCTCACCGAAACCCGCATCACAATCCACATCGAGACTTGTATCCAAATTTGCACTGAGAACTGTATTCCAACCCGCACTGAGACCCGTATCCCAATCCATACCAAGATCCCTACCCCAGTTGCAGGCCGAGACGCCTATCCTAAAACAAACCGGACCCCTATCACAATTCACACCGAGACCCCTATCCCAATGAGCACCGAGATCCATATATCAATCAGCCCCAAGGCCCCTATCCCAATAAAGAGCAAGACTTGCATCCCAACCCGCTCTGAGACGCGTATCTCAAAGAACACCAAGACCCCTATCCCAAACTACACGGATATCTGTATCCCAATCTAGACCAAGGCCCATTTCCCAATTGCACCGAGACCTACATCTCACTCTACACCAAGACCGGTTTCCCAAGCCACACCTCGACTCATATCAAATCCACAGCGAGACTCACATACCAGTCGGCACCAAGACTTGTGTCAACATCTACACTGAGACTCATACCCCAATCCACACCGAGAGGCATATCCTAAACCACACAGAGACACCCTCCCCACTCCAGACTGAGACCCCTATCACAATCCACATCGAGACTCGTATCTCAATCGAATCGAGCGCCCGATACGATCCACTTCAACATTCATATCCCAAATAGCACCAAGAACCCTATCCCAATCCACACCAAGAAACTTATCCCATAACATACCGAAAACCGTACCCCGATCTGGACCAAGATCCCTATCCCAAACCACACCATCACCCATATCCCAATCCACACTGATACCTTTATCCCAATGTACACTGGGAACGGCATCCCAATCAACACCTAGACCCGTATCCCAACCAGCAACAGGGCCCCTATATGTCCCTGTATGCCAATCTGCACCGAGACGTTATCCCAATCCACACCGCGACCTGTATCCCAATGGACACTCGGTCTGGCATCACAATCCCCACCGAGACCTGTAACAAAATCTGCACTGGCAACTGTATCCAAATCCACACCAAGACCCATATCACAATCCACACCGAAACGTGTATCCAAATCTTTACTGAGAACTGTACCCCAATCCGCACCGAGGCCCATATCGCAAACCTCACCTGATTTCCAGACCATCACCACCTTCTGGGTGAATATTTTTTATCCTCATTTCCGCTTTCATCTTTCTACCAATCACTTTAAATCTGTGCCCTCTCGTCACTGACCTTTTTGGTGAGGTGTATAGAACTTTAATCTCTACTCTATCCAACCCCCTCAAAATTCTGTACATTTCAATCAGATCTCTCCGCAGCCTTCTCTGCTCCATGGAGAACACTGAACCTATCCAATCTGTCCTCATAGCTGCATTTCTCCAATCCTGGCAACATCCTCCTAAATCCCTTCTGTACCCTCTCCAGTGCAATTACATCCTTTCTGCATTAAGGTGACCAGAACCGCCCACAGTACTCAAGTTGTGGCCTCACCAATGAGTTATACAGTTCCAGCATAGCCTCCCTGCAACTGTTTTCTATACATCGGCTACTAAAAAAAATGATTCAACTTCCTTCTTAACCACCGTACCGACCAGTCCTGCTACATGCAGGGATCTGTGGACATTCACTCCTTGCCCGTCACTTCCTGTACAGTTCTCAGTATTTTCTCATTAACTGTGTCTTCCTTTGCTTTGTTTGACCTCCCCAAAGGCATCAAATCACACTTCTCCAAGTTGAATTCCATCTGACCGGACCATCACTATCTTCCTGCAGTCTACAGATATGCACCGCGTTCAAATCGTTCATGTACACCACAAAAACAGTGGAACCAGTACTGAGCCCTGCGGAACGCCACTGGATACATCCGTTCAGTCGCTAAAATGCCTGTCAAGAATTACATTTTGTTTCCTGCCACAGAGTTAATTTTGTACCCACCTTGCTTCAATTACCCTGGATCCCATGGGATTTTATTATTTTTTTAACTAGTCTTCCATGTGGGACCTTGTGAAAAGCCTTACTAAAATATATGTGGACCACATCAACTGCACTACCCGCATCTATATTCAAAAAAATTGATCATGTTGGTCAAGCAAGATCTTCCCTTAACAAATCCACGCTGACTATCCTTAATTAACCTATACATTTCTAATTGACATTTTATCCTGTTTCTCAGTATAGATTCCAATAATTTGCCCACGACTGAGGTTAAACTGACTTGCCTGTAATTATTCGGTCTATCCTTCGTTCCCTTTTAAACAGAGATACAGCGTTAGCAATTCTCCAATCTTCTGACAACACATCTGCATCCCGTGAGTACTGGAAAATGATAGTTGGACCCTCTGCTATTTCCTTGCTTGCTTCTTTTAACTGCCTAGGATACATTTTACCTGACCCTGGTGGTTTATCAACTTTCAAGGATGCTAATCCCATTAATAATTCCTCTCTCTCTATGTTTATCACAACCAATACTTCACACTCTTCCTCCTTAACTACAACATCCGTATTGCCTCCCTCTTTAGTGAAGACAGACGCAAAGTATTCAGTGTTCTTACCATCTGGGAGAGTAGCGGAGAGGAGCAGAGCAGACCTGTGGGGAGAACGCTGAGAGTGGAGCCTTTAAATCGACCCCGAGGATCGAGGCTCAGTGTCTTTCCTTCCAGGAGCGGAGAGGAGAGCAGTCGGACCTCTTACATTGCGCCAGAGTTTTGAAAACAAAAAGCCGCAAACATTTCCAGTGCCCTGGACCAGCATGTGTGCAGGAAGTGTGTCCAGCTGCAGCTCTTGGAAGCCCGGGCTTCGGAGCTGGAGCGGCAGATGGGGACACTGTGGGGCATCCACAAGTCGGAGAGTATCGTGGAGAGCAAGTATAGAGAGGTGGCCACACCGCAGGCTCTGTTCCCACAGGCAGGAGGGGAACGGGTGACCACCAGGCAGAGCAAGAAGACAAGGTCGGCAGTTTAGGAAGCTCCTGTGGCGATTCCCTGAAAAACAGGTAAACTGCTTTGGATACTATTGGGGGAATGGCCTCTCAGGGGAAAGCAGCAACAGCCCAATTCGTTGCACCATGGTTGGCTCTGATGCACAGGGGAGGTGTAATAAGTGTGGGAATGCAATAGTTATAGGGCATTCAATTGTAATGGGAATAGATAGGCGTTTCTGTGGCCGCAAAAGAGACTGCAGGATGGTATGTTGCCGCCCTGGTGCTAGGCTCAAGGATGTCTCTGAGCGGTTACAGGACAATCTGAAGGGGGAGGGTGAACGGCCAGTGGTCCTGCTACAAATTGGAAAGAAAGACAGAGGTAAAAAATAAAGGATGAGGTCTTAAAAGCAGAATATAGCGAGCTAGGAAGTAAGTTGAAAAGTAGGACCTCAAAGGCAGTGATCTCAGGATTATTACCAGTGCTACATTACCAGTCTTACGTCAGTAGTGGACAAATTATTGGAGAGGATTCTGAGAGACAGGATTTATGATTGTTTGGAAAAGCATGGTTTGATTAGAGACAGTCAGCGTGGCTTTGTGAGGGGCAGATCTTGCCTCACAAGCCTTATTGAATTCTTTGAAGATGTGACAAAACACATTGATGAAGGAAGTGCAGTGGATGTGGTGCATATGGATTTTAGCAAGGCGTTTGATAAGGTTCCCCATGGTAGGCTCATTCAGAAAGTAAGGAGGCATGGGATTCAGGGAAAGTTGGCTGTCTGGATACAAAATTGGCTGGCCCATAGAAGTCAGAGGGTGGATGTAGATTGAAAGTATTCAGCATGGAGCTCGGTGGCCAGTGGTGTTCCACAAGGATCTGTTCTGGGACCTCTGCTCTTTGTGATTTTTATAAATGACTTGGATGAGTAAGTGGAAGGCTGGGTTAGCAGGTTTGCCGATGACACGGAGGTTGCTGGAGTCGCGGATAGTGTGGAAGGCTGTCGTAGGTTGCAACGGACATTGACAGGATGCTGAGCTGGGCTGAGAAGTGGCAGATGGAGTTCAACCTGGAAAAGTGTGAAGTGATTCATTTTGGAAGGTCGAATTTGAATGCAGAATGCAGGCTTAAAGACAGGATTCTTGGTAGTGTGGTGGAACAGAGGGATCTTGGGGTCCATGCCCATAGATCGCTGAAAGTTGCCACCCAAGTTGATAGGGTTGATAAGAAGGCGTATGGTGTGTTGGCTTTCATTAACAGGGGGATTGAGTTTAAGAGCCATGAGGTTATGCTGCAGCTATATAAGGCCCTGGTTTGACCACACTTGGAATATTGTGTTCAGTTCTGGTCGCCTCATTATAGGAAGGATGTGGAAGCTTTAGAGAGGGTGCAGAGGAGATTTACCAGGATGCTGCCTGGACTGGAGGGCATGTCCTGCGAAGAAAGATTGAGGGAGCGAGGGCTTTTCTCATTGGAGCCAAGAAGGAGGAGAGGTGACTTGATAGAGGGGTACAAGATGATGAGAGGCATCGAGTGGTTAGCCAGAGACTTTTTCCCAGGGTGGATAGGGCTATCACCAGGGGGCATAATTTTAAGGTGATTGGAGAAGGTTTCGGGGAGATGTCAGAGGTAGGTTCTTTACAAAGAGAGTGGTGGGTGCGTGGAATGCGCTGCCAGCGGTGGTAGTAGAAGCAGATACATTAGGGGCATTTAAGCGACTCTTGGATAGGTACATGGATGACAGTAGAATGAAGGGTAGGGAGCTAGTTTGATCTTAGAGTAGGTTAAAGGGTCGGCACAACATCGTGGGCCGAAGGGCCTGTACTGTGCTGTTCTGTTCTATGTTCTATGTTCTACATGCTATTCAGAGTAGAAATAGCAGGATATATCGGAAGAATGTATGGCTGAAGAGATGGTGTGGCGGGGAGGGTTTTTAGATTCTTGGGGCATTGGGATCGATTCTGGGGGAGATGGAACTTGTACAAACTGGTCTTGTTGCACCTGGGCAGGATCGGGACTAATGTCCTAGGGGGAGTACTTGCTAGAGTGGTTGGGGAGGGTTTAAACTATAATGGAAGGGGCATGGGAACCTTTGCAAGGAGCCAGAGGGGAGGGCAGCAAAGGCAAGAACAAAAGACAGTAAGGGGAATCCGAAAATTAATCACAGAGGTGTCAAGGGCCAGAATCAAACAAACCACAGGGGGAAATAGTGGGAAGAGGGCAAGTAATTTTAAAAAGACAAGCCTTAAGGCTTTGTGCCTTACTGCATGCAGCATTCACAATAAAGTGGATGAATTAATCGCGCAAATAGATGTAAACGAGTATGATAGTGATGGGATTACCCAGATAAAGCTGCAAAGTGTCCAGGGATGGGAAATGAACATCCAGGGATATTCAGTATTTAGGAAGGGCAGACAAAAAGCAAAAGGTGGTGGAGTTGCATTGCTGGTTAAAAAGGAAATTGACGCAATAGTGAGGAAAGGTATTAGCTCTGACGATTTGGAATCTGTATGGGTAGAGCTGAGAAACACTAATGGACAAAAAACGTTAGTGGGGGCTGGGGCATTGTATATAGACACCCAAACTGTAGTGGTGATGCTGAGAATGGCATTAAACATGACATCGGAGATGCATGTGATAAAGAAACATTTGTAATTATGGATAAATGTAATCTGCATATAGATTGGACAAAACAAATTAGTCACAATTCCGCAGAGGATGAATTCTTGGAGCGTGCATGGGATGGTTTTCTGGACCAATACATTGAGGAACCAACGAGAGAACAGGCCAACCTAGACTGGTTATTGTGCAATGAAAGAGGAATAATTGACAATCTAGTGGTACAAGATGCCTAGAGGACGAGCGACCATAATATGATAGATTCTTCATCAAGTTGGAGAATGACATCCTTAATTCTGAGACAAGGGTCCAGAATCTTAGGAAAGGAAACTATGAAGGTATGAGGCGCGAGGTGGCTATGACGGATTGGGAAAACTTACTTAAAGGAATGACGGTGGATAGGCCAAGGCAAACATTTTAAGGGCGCCGAGATGAACTGCAACAATTGTTTATCCCTGTCTGGCGCAAAATTAAATCGGGAAAGGTACCCAAACCATGGCTTACAAGGAAAACTAGAGACATCATTAGATCCAAGGAAGAGTCCTCTAAATTTGCCAGGAAAAAAACAACAGACCTGAGGATTGGGAGCAATTTTGAATTCAGCAAAGAAGGACCAAGGGAATGATTAAGAAGGAGAAAATGGAGTACGAGAGAAAATGTGTGGGGAACATAAAAACTGACTGTAAAAGTTTCTGTAGGTATCTGAAGAGGAAAAAATTGGTGAAGAAAAATGTAGGTCCCTTACAGACAGAAACAGGGGAATCTATTATGGGGAATAAATAAATGGCTGACCAACTAAATGCATACTTTAGTTCTGCCTTCACAAAGGAGGACAAAATTGTCATACCAGAAATGTTGGGCTTAGTGAAAGAGAGGAACTGGAAAAAAAATCAGTATTAGTAGAGAAATGGCGTTGGGGAAATTGATGGGGTTGAAGGCCGATAAATCCCCAGGGCCTGACGGTACATATCCCATAGTACTTAGGGAAGTGGCCCGAGAAATAGTGAATACATTGATTGTCATCTTCCAAGATTCTGCAGCCTCTGGAATAGTTCCTACAGATTGGAGGGTAGCTAATGTAAACCCAATACTTAAAAAGGGAGGGAGAGAAAAAAGCAAGGTGTTGTAGACTAGTCAGCCTGACGTCGGTAGTGGGGAAAATTCTAGAGACTATTATCAAAGATTTTATAGCAGAGCACTTCGAGAA